>NW_026782048.1:0-147992 GCF_031769215.1 Ylistrum balloti
ACCTGTACACATGTAATGTCTACAACTGCTCACCTATAATGTCTACAACTGTAAACCTGTAATGTCCACAACTATACACCTGTAATGTCTAAACCTGTACACCTGTAATGTCTACACCTGTAATGTCTACAACTGAACACCTGTAATGAGTACACCTGTAATATCTTCTACTATAATGTCTCCATCTCTACACCTGTAATGTCTACAACTGTACACCTGTAATGTCTACACCTGTACATGTAATGTGTACACCTGTAATATCTACACCTGTAATGTTTCCACCTGTACACCTGTAATGTCTACACCTGTACATCTGTAATGTCTACACCTGTAATGTCTGTACCTGTAATGTCTACACCTGTACACTTGTAATATCTACACCTGTAATGTCTCCACCTATACACCTGTAATGTCTACACCTGTACATCTGTAATGTCTACAACTGTAATGTCTACACCTGTAATGTCTCCACCTGTACACCTCTAATGTCTACAACTGTACACCTGTAATATCTACACCTGTAATGTCTCCACCTATACACCTGTAATGTCTACACCTGTACATCTGTAATGTCTACACCTGTAATGTCTACACCTGTAATGTCTCCACCTGTACACCTCTAATGTCTACAACTGTACACCTGTAATATCTACACCTGTAATGTCTCCACCTATACACCTGTAATGTCTACACCTGTACATCTGTAATGTCTACACCTGTAATGTCTATACCTGTAATGTCTACACCTGTACACCTGTAATGTCTACACCAGTAGTATCTACACCTGTAATGTCTCCACCTGTACACCTCTAATGTCTACAACTGTACATCTGTAATGTCTACAACTGTACACATGTAGTGCATACACCTGTGATGTCTACAACTGTACACCTGTAATGTCTACACTTTTACAACTGTAATGTCTACACCTGTACACCTGTAATATCTTCACCTGTAATGCCTACACCTGTACACCTGAAATGTCTTCACCTGCACACCTGTAATGTCTACTCCTGTAATATCTACAATTGAACACCTGTAATGTCTTTATCTGTAATGTCTACACCTGCAATGTCTACACCTGTACACCTGAAATGTCTACAACTATACACCTGTAATGTCTAAACCTGCACACCTGTAATGTCTACAACTGTAATGTCAACTCCTGTAATGTCTACACCTGTAATGTCTACACCTGTACACCTGTAATGAGTACAACTGAAATATCTACAACTATAATGTCTCCACTTCTTCACCTGTAATGTCTCCACCTGTACACCTCTAATGTCTACAACTGTACACCTGTTATATCTACACCTGTAATGTCTCCACCTGTACACCTGTAATGTCTACACCTGTACATCTGTAATGTCTACACCTGTAATGTCTGTACCTGTAATGTCTACACCTGTACACCTGTAATGTATACACCGGTCGTATCTACACCTGTAATGTCTCCACCTGTACACCTCTAATGTCTACAACTGTACATCTGTAATGTCTACAACTGTACACCTGTAGTGTTTACGCCTGTGATGTCTACAACTGTACACCTGTAATGTCTACACTTTTACAACTGTAATGTCTACACCTGTACACCTGTAATATCTTCACCTGTAATGCCTACACCTGTACAACTGTAATGTCTACAACTGCACACCTGTAATGTCTACTCCTGTAATATCTACAATTGAACACCTGTAATGTCTATATCTGTAATGTCTACACCGGTAATGTCTACACCTGTACACCTGTAATGAGTACACCTGAAATATCTACTATATAATGTCTCCACTTCTTCACCTGTAATGTCTACAACTGTACACCTGTAATGTCTACAACTGTACACCTGTTATATCTACAACTGTACACCTGTAATGTCTACAACTCTACACCTGTTATGTCTACACCTGTACACCTGTAATGAGTACACCTGAAATATCTACTATATAATGTTTCCACTTCTTCACCTGTAATGTCTACAACTGTACACCTGTAATGTCTACAACTGTACACCTGTTATATCTACAACTTTACACCTGGAATGTCTACAACTCTACACCTGTGATGTCTACACCTGTACACCTGTAATGAGTACACCTGTAATATCTACTACTGTAATGTCTCCACCTCTACACCTGTAATGTCTACAACTGTACACCTGTTATGTCTACAACTGTAGTGTCTACAACTGTACACCTGTAATGTCTACACCTGTAAAGTCTACACCTATACACCTGTAATGTCTTCACCTTTAAAGTCTACACCTCTACACCTGTAATGTCTACACCTGTACACCTGAAATGTCTACACCTGTACACCTGTAATGTCTACACCTGTAGTGTCTACAACTATACACCTGTATTGTCTACAACTGTACATCTGTAATGTCTACAACTGTACACCTGTAATGTCTACACCTGTAAAGTCTACACCTGTAAGGTCTACACCTGTACACCTGTATGTCTATACCTGTAAGGTCTACACCTATACGCCTGTAATGTCTACACCTGTAATGTCTACAACTGTACACCTGTAATGTCTACACCTCTACATCTGTAATGTCTACACCTTATATTTACACCTGTAAAATTTACACCTGTAATGTCTACACCTGTATACCTGTTATATCTACAACTTTACACCTGGAATGTCTACAACTCTACACCTGTTATGTCTACACCTGTACACCTGTAATGAGTACACCTGTAATGAGTACACCTGTAATATCTACCACTGTAATGTCTCCACCTCTACACCTGTAATGTCTACAACTGTACACCTGTTATGTCTACAACTGTAGTGTCTACAACTGTACAGATTTATTTTCTACAACGGTACATCTGTAATGTCTACAACAGTACACTTGTAATGTCTTCACCTGTAATGTCTACACCTGTACACCTGTAATGTTTACACCTGTAATATCTACACCTGTAATGTCCATACCTGTACACCTGTAATTTCTACAACTGCACACCTGTATTGTCTACAACTGTACACCTGTTATGTCTACAACTGTAGTGTCTACAACTGTACAGATTTATTTTCTACAACGGTACATCTGTAATGTCTACAACAGTACACTTGTAATGTCTTCACCTGTAATGTCTACACCTGTACACCTGTAATGTTTACACCTGTAATATCTACACCTGTAATGTCCATACCTGTACACCTGTAATTTCTACAACTGCACACCTGTATTGTCTACAACTGTACACCTGTATTGTGTACACCTGTAATGTGTACACCTGTAATGTCTACACCTGTACACCTTTAATGCCTACACCTGTAGTGTCTACAACTGTACACCTGTATTTTCTACATCTGTACATCTGTAATGTCTACAACTGTACACCTGTAATGTCTACACCTGTAAAGTCTACACCTATACACCTGTAATGTCTTCACCTTTAAAGTCTACATCTCTACACCTGTAATGTCTACACCTGTACACCTGAAATGTCTACACCTGTACACCTGAAATGTCTACACCTGTACACCTGTAATGTCTACACCCGTAGTGTCTACAACTATACACCTGTATTGTCTACAACTGTACATCTGTAATGTCTACAACTGTACACCTGTAATGTCTACACCTGTAAAGTCTACACCTGTAAGGTCTACACCTGTACACCTGTATGTCTATACCTGTAAGGTCTACACCTATACGCCTGTAATGTCTACACCTGTAATGTCTACAACTGTACACCTGTAATGTCTACACCTCTACATCTGTAATGTCTACACCTTATATTTACACCTGTAAAATTTACACCTGTAATGTCTACACCTGTATACCTGAAATGTCTACACCTGTACACCTGCAATACCTACACCTGTATTGTCTACACCTTTAATATCTACACCTGTAATGTTTACATCTGTAATGTTTACACCTGTAATGTCTACACCTGTACTGTCTACACATATGGTGTTTACACCTGCAATGTCTGAAATTCTTTCTGAGCTCGAAATACAAAATACACAATTCAAAACAACCTTTCATGTGTTTCGTTCTTCAATCATCCACCAGTCTGTTAAATAACGAATTTTACTGTAGTTACAGGTGTTTCGTCCTCCTACCACCCACCAGTCTGTTAAATAATGAATTTTACTGTAGTTACAGGTGTTTCGTCGTTCTATCACCCACCATTCTGTCACATAACAAATTATACTGTAGTTACAGGTGTTTCGTCCTCCTATCACTCACCAGTCTGTCACATAACGAATTATACTGTAGTTACAGATGTTTCGTCCTCCTATCACTGACCAGTCTGTCTCATAACGAATTATACTGTAGTTACAGATGTTTCGTCCTCCTATCACTCACCGGTCTGTCACATAACGAATTATACTGTAGTTACAGATGTTTCGTCCTCCTATCACTCACCAGTCTGTTAAATAACGAATTATACTGTAGTTACAGGTGTTTCGTCCTTTATCACTCACCAGTCTGTCACATAACGAATTATACTGTAGTTACATGTGTTTCGTCCTCCTATCACTCACCAGTCTGTCACATAACGAATTATACTGTAGTTACAGGAGTTTCGTCCTCCTATCACTCACCAGTCTGTTAAATAACGAATTATACTGTAGTTACAGGTGTTTCGTCCTCCTATCACTCACCAGTCTGTCACATAACGAATTTATCATTATATTTACATGAAGGTTATTGAAGGTTTTAGGCAAAAATGATTTTCACTTTGTATATTTCTTTCCACAGCATTTAAACAATTGATATCATGAAGATTTCTTTGTTATGACTATTTTTAGATTTTGTGGTTTTTTCATGCCCCGGGTTTATAAAAATAATGAAACTTAAAATACAGGTGTATTCTGTTTATCTGCACGTGCTTGTATTTGTACCTGTTATATGCAGATGGATCACCAGATAATGACACCCAACCAAAAATAGACTATATTATTGATAGTGACAGGGCGTGACCGTTGTTGGTTTCCTAAGGCATCTAGATATCCTGGTATATAAGTGATGTTTAGTCAGGGAGTATTAGACGGAAGTATATCATATATGTATCTGTGGGCGATTGCAAGAAATAATGGAAATTTCTTGTGTAATTTACTTTGTAATCCAAGACATTCTAACGCGTCGTATGTTTTTTTTGTTTTGTTTGGTATTTTTAAACAGGACATTAATTGTTAGTAATGTCTGCCGTTTATCGCTGTTTACGTTCTGGGTGTCACCAAGCACTCATTCATCTCTAGCTTTATCACCTGTCATGTTGACGTTTTAATTTTAGATTTTCCTTTTTTAACTTTTTATCCTACTTTACAATTACTGTATATTAACATAATTTTGCGGTTATCATATTTTCGAACTTTCTTGGCAGACATCTTTCCGTTCAATGTTAATTGTATTAGCTGCAGTTTTTGTTCATTGTTATCCAGGACAATATATTGGGTGCTCAAAACATATATTGTAATTAACAACTGACATTTTACAGCGGTGTAAAATATTGGTGAGATTTATGTATTACATTAAACCATATGTGTTGTATCAGACGAGGTCAATACATCTATTATCAAAGTGCAACTATTAGATCAACGAATGATTAGAATCAGAGAATGAGAAGAAATTCCAAGTGAGGCAAGAATAGTGAAGAAAATTTAGTTTCTGATGCTAAAAATTGATTTAAATCAGTTAAATACCGCACAAAAATATACACACAATCTTCGCTGAACAGGTCATTGGTATAAAGCCTAGTCGCCATTCGTCAGACAGTTGGATCAATACAAATTGTACACACCTATCATTACAAATTTAACATACTGAACATGGGGTAAAAACCTAGTTTCCACCCTCTAGCTATTTCAATTGTGATATCTTTCTTGCTGTATTGACTTAAAGGCGAATCTATTTCGACCTTTGTGTGGATGTGCTCTCATTTGACCCACAGAGAATTTATTTCTGTGGGTGTGCCCTCCTTTGACCCACAGAGAATATATTTCAATACAAATATGTAAACGTTTGATACTACTAATTAAATCAATACTTTTCTTATGTAACTGTCTGGAAGCAATGAAATGACAATTCTAGTCTTTTACATCAAGTGTCTTTCCAACATAAATCAAGTGCTTTAGACTTATGTAAAGGATTTGATAAGTGATCACTGATACATTTTACAGGTATTTGAGATTAGGAAGGCTATGTAAGGTCAATAGAGGCGTGACTTTTAAGGCTGAAATGTTTAAATAAGGTTCGGATAATGTTTACATAAAGAGGGATGGTTATATAAAAGGGACGAATTGTAAGGAAATATATTTTTTATGATAAAACATAATAAATACACACGGTGTCGTGTAATTATGATTTTTTAACCACGTGACTCATTAAAAAGAGATATCAGAATCCGGTAGTCAACATTTTGGTAAAATGAAGAATAATTTCAAATGAAAAGAGCTCCTTAATATCCTTTAAATTGATCTAAAAACCTGTTTTACAAACCTGATTAAAGCATCATGTTTTAGGTTGAAGTATACGATTTAAGCTGGTACAACTGACTATTCTTTTTAGCAAGTTTTTTACCGTTTTATTTATAGTTTGGATCCGTCTCCGGAATTTTTAGTCGATTGAGCTACTTCCTGTTAGGACGCCTGGACCCTAGAGTACAATGTACAGGCTGCAGCACTGAGGAGAGCAGACATATCGTCGGCTTTCTCCCCTCGGACCTGAGGAATCCTCAGTTGTGATGTACGTTTATAACAGCATGCCAAACATCATTGAAAGTGACAACCACGTGTGATATTCTTAATAATACAGACACTGTTTCACTGGCATTAGCTCCGAGTAATTAATCTGCCTTTTCCTCTCCTTACATTCCATAACATTATTAGGTCATGTTTCAAAAATATGTCTTCCGCAGTTTTGCTAAAGAGTTCGTTACTTAATTTCGTAATTTTTGATCTACAGTTGACAAAATCGTTTCATTTGGAGATTTGATAAAACTGTTTTGCAATTTTTCATTTCTTGGTTGACCAGTTGACAAGTTCTAAAACGACACGGTCTAACACACAAAACGGCACGGTCTAACACACAAAACGACACGGTCTAACACACAAAACGACAAATTCTAACACACAAAACGACACAGTCTAACACACAAAACGACACGGTCTAACACACAAAACGACACGGTCTAAAACACAAAACGACACGGTCTTACACACAAAACGACACGGTCTTACACACAAAACGACACGGTCTAACACACAAAACGACACGGTCTGACACACAAAACGACACGGTCTAAAATACAAAACGACACGGTCTTACACACAAAACGACACAGTCTTACACACAAAACGACACGGTCTAACACACAAAACGAGATAGTCTAACACACAAATCATATACTTTCATTTCATTCGATATAAAAACAAAAACAACTAACGAGTTGGTTTCATCGACCTTTCCTTCCAATGGCGTTTATCGAATTTGTGAAAATTTGAGCTAACGTTTCAGTCTAGAATATAAAAGATAAGAAAATTGGTCACGAATTCTAACACAGTAAATATGATGTTAAGTTCAGAATTAATAACTGTTGTCTTAGTTTATAAGAATAAATTAAAAACATTACCTTTTCCTTTGTATATGGTTATTCAAGGAAGAAATAATTAGTGTTTTGTTTTTTCATAATTTTGTGCCTTGTTTAGTGTTGTTTACTAAAGTAGGAATAAAGAAATGTTTAATATTTTGCTACACTTCAATAAGAAAGCATAAATTTCCATTAAAAGATCGAAATGTGCGACTGATTATAAGTCCTTGGCGATGATTAGAAGTAAAGCGAACATTTTTCTACCCATGGAACTTCCAAAGAATTCAAAATTATCTGTTTTATATATATATATATATATATGCACTGTTGCCAAACGTCATCTTCCCTGTCTTACCTTCGATAGTGACGAAAAGCAATTAATTACGTATAAACTTTAAAAGTATATCTTTTCATGGGGCTCATTTTTCAGCTTTTTTCTTCAAAAAAGAAAAAGAGAAAAAACAAAAAACTATTCCATGAATAATTGATTTCATAGATAACTGTAGCTCAATAGACCTACTTATACTATGTTAACAGATTTGGGACAGAGAAATTATTGGATGAAGCGTACCCGCGGAATCAACCAAAAAAGTACGCGATTTAAAAAATTACAGTATGTAAAACGGATCATATAAATAAATATTATTATTATTATATTTATTAATATTACTATTAAATGAAAAGAAACATTGTGAATTTATGTTATGTAATTGAAACCGTTGTCTAAATATATACCTCTCACGGGAGAAATCAACGAAATAGCAGTAATATCTCACAGCAAGAAAACATCTGTGTTCATTCTGAAACACTTGAAAGTACTGTCTGTCTATCATTTATAAATTACAAGTTGGCCCCTATATATAACAGTAACTCTACATATTGACCATATCACCGTGTCGTTCCGCCAAGGTAATATAGCCCCGCCGGAAAAGTTAATAGTACTCCGCTTACTCCTAAATTGAATGGATACACGTCTCGATGTTCATGACCTCTCGTGTTAAAGAGGATTGAGGTCATTAGTCAGACATTCTTGGTGAATCCCGATACTTGTAACCACAAACACGCGAATTCCACATCTGTAACCAGCAATTGAGCTATTTTTGTTTTTCAGGAGGTTCGTTTTAATGGTCTTTTACTTTTCATTTTTTTATTTTGAATGTAAAACCCCATTAAATTGCCAAAAATCTGCTTGAGCTATCTTTAATAACTTGATGTGTTTTGTCAAATGAGGCACTGGTAATTGAAAATGGCGAACACTGACTGGGTCTGTTCACGACTTGATGGGGTGTTCCAACTTAGTCTAAACATCAATCCGCACAGCACCAGATAACTGTTTATATTAACTGTCTGTCTATAAAGACCAACATTTCTATAAATGTTCTTTGTCTATAAATAGTATCCTTAATGCCTAATTGACGGTGTGCTCTGGAAGTGATACCTTTTATACATAGGTGGCGCTTTAATACACAAAACGTAGGTGGCAATGCCTGTCAGATAAAAGGAATGGTATACTGTATGTGACGATATAATTTACACATAGGTAGCCTGACTACAAACAAGATACATCCAGGGATTATCACGTAGCAATATGTTCTATGTGATAACACGCTGAAATGATATATCATGCGGCCCATGCTATATATACAATGTATATCGGACATAAATCTATGTGAGGAATCAAAGAATTTCAATCGCGTGCATAACAGAAGCATTTCTGATATCACGTTTACAAATTTCTACACGAGAATATCTAAAAATAATACGTAAATTGCATATATTGACAAGAATCCATTACCGAATTCCGTATCAGAATGTTTCGGCATACATCATTTTCAGACACCGGCACTTAATATCAGATTCAATGTTTATAAAACAGATTCAACATTGAAAAGACGAGTAGTTATTATGAAATATATATTACATTTAAGATAAAATATTTCAAATATTTTTGTCATTTTTGCCATAATCGTATTTGTTAAACTTTATAGCTGGCACATAACATCACGAATTATAATGTTCGCTCATCAAAACACAGGTGTAATATTTACAGGTGTGCATTCGGCTAAGTGTAGGTAACTGCTCTCTAACATAGACACGAATCCTGTAGGAACAACGTGCGTTTAAACAATACACAGTAGCAGCAGAGCGTATGTATTATGACAGATACAACATACGTAATACTGTACTGCCTTCACGGAACAAAATCTCCAAAAATGTGAGACGAGAGGGCCCTCTCCCTCCCAACCTAGGCAACCAATTGAACACCAGTTTAAGGAGTCATCACTCTGAAGATCGCGATGTTTGTTAAGAAAATCGACTGAGACGACTGAGACAACTTCTTAAGTTGTTTACGAAATTCCTCTCAATGAAGTTATCGGACGAGTTTGAAGTGGCACAGTTTCTAAATATAGGCATAGAACTACCCTCCCACGCTTGTACAACCACTTGCACAACTTATGATTGGTTGAGGCGATTTTGATTGACTTGCTAGAGAAACCACGCCCCCACTCAACAAGTTTAAGTTTAGTAGTAAAAATGTCCTACGTACATATAAGCCTGTTCTGTGACATCTCTTTGCCAGTGTGTCCTTAGCTGCTACCGTGTATTGAACCTTAAGCACGATTACTTCTGTCTCTCGCTGCTGACACAATAATCGGTGTTTTCTGTTCACCTGCGGATAATCTATTTTACATCTACATCTTCATTCATGATGGATACTAAATTCTTTTTCCTCATTTCTATTTTTGGAGCCTGTTTTGTGGTAGGTTTTGTTTTATTTTAGATATCTATTTTGACTTATCACTAATGTGTCTTTATCATAACACATCGATAGAAATGTTGATAAAGTATTTTTCATAACCATGTCTTAATAACAATAACTCTAAAGAGGTGTTTTGTTTTATTTTCATAATAACGATAATAGTACTCAAAGTCATCAAAACAACATGGATAAATAGCTTTGTACTTATCTTCTCTGCTGCGGTAAATGTCAATGCTGTAATGTAAAGCATCGGTAGCTTTAAGCCAGAGAATAGAGAAAAATCAAATGGGGAGATTTCCACTTATTTTAAAGCTATTTCTTGAATATTTTGATTGTGTGTTTACATTTAACTTATAAAGTTGCGTATAAATAGCCTTATAGCTGAAATGTAGTTAATCCCAACTGCTTCGAAATTCGACCCTCACCGTTGGTTGTTCGAACGACATCGCTTGGGTTGTATCATACATATCTGTAACGCTACACATTCCGGATTCCTGTACTCTACTGTTTCCTCAAACCGGATTTTTTCAATGCTTTGATGTTAGATGAATTCGCAAATATAGCTTACTTCAATATACTGCCAACGTTTACTTCATGTTTACGCGGAATAGGTGAATCAGATATTTATATTCGCAGTTTTGAGAATATTAGGTAGAAGTTTAGAATCAATCACATTCAATCGCAATGAAGAGGGTTTCAACCATGACTGTAAAATTTGCCAGCAAATCCCATTTTTAAAGAAACGCTCTGTAAAAATATTTAAAAAACAAAAACAAAAACAGAAAGAAGCAATTACGGCTGTGTAATGTGAAGCCACACTATAATTAACGCTGTTTTTTTTCATTTTTGCTTACAGCATTCACAGTATCTATCGCCCGGTGGTAAGTAACTTAAATGTCAGTTTCATTGTAAACGGCTGTCAGGTTGTGTCGATTTCACTGTGACAAGCTGGTTGTAGAATGGTAGAGCTGGGTCAGCCTGCGCCCCACTGCCACAGTTTGTTTTCTGATACACCATGATAATTGTATCAGCATTTTCTGAGCTTGCTTACAGTCGTTGGTGTTCAGGCTGTGATATTAGATATAACACGATCTTTTCTTTGGTCGATATTTTGGAGTTTATTTATTTGTCTCTCATCATTATCATTCATGTTCAGTCAGCGCTCGGATACGATCAAAGCGCCATTAAGTATATATACCCTAAATCTCGAATAAAAGAGGCGCTTTTTTCTTTGATAGTGAACCAACGCATGTCAGTTTAGTACATTGTATTAAAATACAGGCTTATTTTCGGGTTTTTAAGGTGTCATGTTCTTTCTTACTCTGATTAAAATATCTGAAGTTTCATAGTCGAAATCAAAGCTGACAAGATTTACCATATATGGTAAACATCATATTTACCTTGATTATACACCGATTTTATTGTTATGTTTGTTTATTTTTGTTGTGTTTGATTTATTGTCGTGCAATGGGAATAAATTCTACAGAAACAGTAACTTGTAAAGCAATGCACTGATATCATCATGATATCGTGAAATAATTCCTCGATCTCTTTAACAATATGTTTTGCTACATTTTCACTAACGAAAAAAACATTGGTTTGTAATTGTGTACGAAGGAGAGTTTGATTTTTGTGACTGGTGTCATTTGTTAATCTTCACTTACATCCATGAAACATGTTATAACGACAAAATGCAATTAACATATCGTTTTAGTAATGAAGCGTGCTATATATGTGTTCATGGTTCATAGAAGTTCGTCTGCATAGCAGACAGTCTCTCCATTGTACCTCTGAGACGTACCATGTCGGCGATCAAAAACTCATTAGTAAGATAACATTAGGTCTGTGTTTGTACATTCATAGCATCGTCCTTGTAATCTGTGTTTTTAATGTCATCCTCTGGGTGTTAGTTTACCGTCGATCCAAATGGACAGATTTCTGAACTTGTTAACTTCGTACAGCTTCAATGTACGCAATTTTTACTATGTCAATGAAATCATTTTTACCGCAATCAGAGGTTCTGACCAGAAGTAAAATAATGTTTGATAAATCTGGATTTATGTACATTTATTCTTTTTGTCTCTGTTTCTCGCTAAGTCTCCGTTTAAATATCCAGCCGATATCCCATACTTGTAATTCCTGTACATATGTATAAGCCATATTCAAAATCAGATCAGTGTCTGAACGAGTACATGACATGAATTTCATATTTAGCAATTGCCGTTTGCCGTTTTATTCTTCCAAACGACGTCTGCCTCAGCGAAAATCGCGATCTACATTTAAATATTTCATTTAACCATGAATTTTGATAGAAATGCAGTTAGTACATGTCTAAAGGGAAGAAAACTGCGCCACAATGCATAAACCTAGCAAGGTTTTGTAATGTCACAATACGCTTCTCACCAGTGCCTGCCTCCCTAGTTACAGGTAACAGACAGCTATTTGTAAAACACGTTAATGTTTTCCTCAATCTTTGCTACCGTTTTACGGTAACTTGTAAATAATGCTTCGTGCTTGATAGATAAGTATACCAGCGTAAGTGAATATCATATGTATTAATAAGGATCTCACGCTCTATCAAACTGCCACACCGAGGTACATTTGAGATTTCGGCTTGGTTACCGTCGCGATTACAATGAAAGGGATAATTACTTTACAAATAAGCAATGAAAGAATACCTTGGGTGACCATAATTTCCAGCATGTTGGATAAGAAATAAAAGTGAAAATATCAGACGGTCATGGTTCTGATTCATTGTGTGGATGTAGTTGTAATATGTATACGAGGTGTTTAGATAAACAATTTCAATAACTTGTTACCATGAAGTAAGTAATTAACGGGTCAATACGTAATCGATCGCATTACAATATCAGAAATCGATCAGTCATTTTGTTTTCCTTAACAACCACGATAGACACGTGACATCAATGTTTTCCACGACACTTGATATCATTGGTGTCTATAAATAGATCAATTGTTCATGGTGAAGCAGTAACGTCACAATTGTGAAAGTAATCAAATATATTTCATGATAACAAATTTAAAAGCCTATATAAAAACTATGAAGTTTGCCCAGGTTCAGGCACCAGTGAGTGGACCGCAGCAATTCTTCTTTGTGTTTAGGGTTCAATTCCCAGAACGGATGTAGTGAGGGATGCGATCGTCTATCCGGCACCTGGGATTTCTCAGGGTACCCTGGTTTTTCTTCCAAGAGTAATACCCCTCGCGCGCTTACATTCCAGCCAACAAATTTGATTGATATAAATTAGAAAAAAGTTGTTTGAATTGTTGTTGTTTGATTGAATGTGGAGCTAGAGACTCAACAACAACAACAACAACAACAACAACAACAACAACAACAACAACAACAACAACAGTAAAGGTACTCTGTCTTTTATTTGCCTCAATCTCATTTTGTTACTCCCTGTTTCTTGAATCTCATTTGTACAGAAAAAATATAACTTTCTTTCAATGTCTTGAACTTTTCTCATTCTTGACAGAAGTGGGGGAGTATATAATAAAGAACAACTTTATAGTGATAATTAAGAAAACTGGTATCTAGATTACACTGTATCTGGACTTCTGCGCTGAATTACCTCCCTTAACACGAATTTCCTTCGCTAGTTATTTATTGTCTTGGAGTAGGAGTTATTGTTTTGCATATCGAAAATAAGATACCTCTATTTTACCAGTTTATCCATTAACGAGAATCAAATGTCCATAGTTCATGACTCTGACTAAACATTCTCAATACATAGCTTTATATCGACGAGCCTAATCTATTCCTAGTGGCTTATTCATAAACTTCTCGACACTTGACAACATGCTGCACTGTAAAAGATAGCGCGAGGCACTTACTGTAAGTAATTAGTAAGTGACTTGTTGAGCGTGGGCGGTATATAGGCAGACTTATGTAATGTTTCACACTACTGAGTATATATTATGTGAGGTAGGAATCCCTAGTTTAACTTAAAGTCCAATATGATTCATAGTACTTCATCTTTTTTTCTTCTTTATAACAGAGATATTTGATGAGAAAAGGTCTCATGTTGTCAGCAAGGAAATAGTGAATGACGCAACCCAATAATAATATATTCTTATACACGAGTTCCTACGACGCTACCGTCGTTGAATCTCATTATCAATATATATATATATATATTCTAAACCGTAAAGAAAATAGTTCTTAAGCTTTCAATAGACAAGGACAAGGTCGGTCTCGCTCACATCAACACACGGTAAAAGGACATAATTTACCTATACAATTAAAAATGTCGTGCGGTCGCTTTACATGGATCATTCACCTCAATACAAACATATTGAGACGTAAATAGAATAAAAGTATACTGCATGCTATTGAAATAACTTCAAATCACTTATTTTTCGTCAGTTAGACCTAAAAATAGTAAATTGTGATAAATAATTATAAATCTCGTGAAATAAAAAATCCTTTAGCTATTGAATTGATTTTGACGTCGGATGAGTCGTACATGGCGGGTGTCGTTGATGAAGCAGAATACGCTTTCTCTTCCGTAACACCTGGTCGTATCCCCCTAGTATTTTCTCGAGAGCTTTCGCGTAAATCTTTCTTTTGTTCATATTCTGCCCTTAATGACAGTTGAGTTTGGATTATGACATGTTGGTATTTTCTTGATGTTGTAATAGATCGTCTTGTGATGCGTGATTTCCATGAGTCTCATTTACATCGATCATATGTGCTAAAACAAACCGAGCTAAAATGATAAATATGATATTGAACTTTCGTTGAAAAAATATCTGACTTTTTGTTCACTAAACGATTTTATCATGAGTACATGCCTACGTTTTTAAATCGAGAAAAAAGTTAAACTACTTAGTGCGTCTTAGCAAAATCAGTTTGGGCCTACATCAATGAGTGATAGAGGAATGAATGTTGATGAAATCTGTCCACGGTTAAATATGATATTCTCTATCTTATGAACGCCACTTTGAACATATTGTCATTAAGCTATGCACTAATTGAAATAGATATGTCGTGAAATATATCATTTACAGGTATATGAACGTATTTAGGTTAAATATATCTATTGGTTATTTGACAACAAAATAATGATATCTGTGATCAAATGGTGCCGCGATATCTATCGTGTTAGGAGGAACTGTTGAGAGTATCAGGTGACAGACTGTCAGATATGATGTATCTTTCAATATCAAATAGAAGATGATGATATATCAATGTAAAAGGATGAGAGGAGATTATCTGACCGATGGTCACGCCTGTCAACCATACGAGCTTTATCATTAAATGATCAAATATAAAATGAAACTTTTCATTGTGTCATGAATAAAGGCACGTCATCCCTCCTTATTTGGAAGTCCGCCCATATTTGGTCGCGATTATCAATTACTTAGGTCAGCATAAACTACAAATGTGTGTCTCTTTGAAAAAAATCTTCGTATGATATGAAGCGGGTCGTGTTTGATGCTCGTTAGTTTGTATGTTGGTTCCGTTGTGTGATATGAAGCTGGTCGTGTTTGATGCTCGTTAGTTTGTCTGTTGGTTCCGTTGTGTGATATGAAGCTAGTCGTGTTTGATGCTCGTTAGTTTGTCTGTTGGTTCCGTTGTGTGATATGAAGTTGGTCGTGTTTGATGCTCGTTAGTTTGTCTGTTGGTTCCGTTGTGTGATATGAAGCTGGTCGTGTTTGATGCTCGTTAGTTTGACTGTTGGTTCCGTTGCGTGATATGAAGCTGGTCGTGTTTGATGCTCGTTAGTTTGACTGTTGGTTCCGTTGCGTGATATGAAGCTAGTCGTGTTTCATGCTCGTTAGTTTGTCTGTTGGTTCCGTTGTGTGAAAAAAAGCTAGTCGTGTTTGATGCTCGTTAGTTTGTCTGTTGGCTCCGTTGTGTGATATGAAGCTGGTCGTGTTTGATGCTCGTTAGTTTGTCTGTTGGTTCCGTTGTGTGATATGAATCTGGACGTGTTTGATGCACGTTGATTTGTCTGTTGGTTCCGTTGTTGTATACCCTGTTCTCATTTAAGAATATCTCATTAATTGCTTGGATTGATGACGGTTTACATGGCGGGTGTCGTCGATGAAGAAGATGACACTTACTATTCCGGAACACGTGGTCTTATTCTTTCTTTGTACTTTTTCAAGAGTTTCCGTGTAAAATCTTCCTTTTGTTCATATGTACCTTAGTTTCATGGAATTGGATTATGATAATGTTTACATATGGTGATTTTCTTCTGCTATTAATGGTTTGGCAGTTATATACATCTACAGTTCTGCACTCTTCTACGTACTTTTAATTTCTTAATTGCACTGTGTCAGATATGTATATATTGTGTCCGTCTTACAAATTCATTTGTTTGATAATTTGTTGATAACGTGTCTGCTCTGTTGAAATGGCATCTGTCTTTCTTTATGTTTATTAACTTATTGATGTTGTGTCTGTCACGTACGTCCGTATCTCTCACATCATGTTTCCCTTTCAGCCGTGGAGTACTACTGCGGGAACAAACCAGCAGATGTTGCCTTCCTTATCGATTCATCCAATAGTATATGGGGCCCTGACTTTCACAAACAGGTCAACTTCATCAACGAGGTCGTCGATATGTTCCAAATCGGTCAAAATAGAACAAGAATCTCTCTTGCTACATACAGCACTAACGTCCACGTGGAATTTCACCTAAACGAAAATTATGAGCGACAATCCCTACGACAAGCTCTGTCTGGCGTCCGCCAGAGAAGGGGCTTCATCACAAACACTAAATTAGCCATCTGGACCATGAGGAAAAAGATGTTTAGTGAACACAACGGCGCAAGACCCGGAGTGGTCAAGGTGGCTGTAGTACTGACCGATGGTCAATCTAACAGTGTTATCCGGACTGTCTGGGAAGCGATGAAAGCTCGTCGAGAGGGAATCCATATGTTTGCTATTGGAATCGGTGCCTATATTAACAGGCGGGAATTGAGAGGAATAGCAAGCAAGCCTGTCAACGATTATATGTTTGAAGTGAGCAATTTTGGAGCACTCGAATCCATCAAGAACATTCTGGCTATTAAAACATGCGTTGGTAGGTATCGAAAATTGGAGAATGAAATTTTCAGATATCACGTGATAACTACAGAGTTACACCCTTTACATAATTCGATGTGTTTCATTTAATCGTATTTAAACATTTAAAAAATTAATTAAGGCAACAAAAATGACCAAAACAAATTACGTTAATACGAAATGTACAAAACAAATAGATAAATAAATCTAGATTGACTACTTTGAATTTATCTCTATTACAATGATGATGTAAGTTAGTATTGGGTCAATTTTCCGCCGTCAAATTATTTAAGCTGTTGAGCTGGTGACACTAAGTTACGACAGTTCGGCTATTCATTTATATGTAATGTCAATATATGCATGCATTCGTTTCAAATTCCTGGACGTACATTTTAACAGGTAAATGTATACAATACAGCACATGACATATAGTCATCCTTACTTAGGGACATAGCCGGAAGTTAAATTCCACGATGTTAATCAGACACATATACAATACAACACCCTATCCTCAATATACCACGTCACTCGGCCATATTAATGCTTAAAACATGTGACCTTGGGTGCATAACTTCATTTGCAATTAAAAGTAGCTTTAAATAATCACGTTTGCAGGTGTCGGACAGGAAACATCGTTTAAAAAGGACAGCTTCCTCCTCTAGGAAAACATTTGTACAATATGGAAACATCCCTAACATGGGCTTAATGAGCCACTCAAAGAAATTCTTCCCAGTTTATGAGACAATACCCAATTTTATCTGTGATACAGTCTCCTAGTAAATTCATCCCAGAGAAGGAGACAATTTTATCTGTGATACAGTCTCCTAGTAAATTCATCCCAGAGAAGGAGACAATTTTATCTGTGATACAGTCTCCTAGTAAATTCATCCCAGAGAAGGAGACAATTTTATCTGTGATACAGTCTCCTAGTAAATTCATCCCACAGAAGGAGACAATTTTATCTGTGATACAGTCTCCTAGTAAATTCATCCCAGAGAAGGAGACAATTTTATCTGTGATACAGTCTCCTAGTAAATTCATCCCAGAGAAGGAGACAATTTTATCTGTGATACAGTCTCCTAGTAAATTCATCCCAGAGAAGGAGACAATTTTATCTGTGATACAGTCTCCTAGTAAATTCATCCCAGAGAAGGAGACAATTTTATCTGTGATACAGTCTCCTAGTAAATTCATCCCACAGAAGGAGACAATTTTATCTGTGATACAGTCTCCTAGTAAATTCATCCCAGAGAAGGAGACAATTTTATCTGTGATACAGTCTCCTAGTAAATTCATCCCAGAGAAGGAGACAATTTTATCTGTGATACAGTCTCCTAGTAAATTCATCCCACAGAAGGAGACAATTTTATCTGTGATACAGTCTCCTAGTAAATTCATCCCAGAAAAGGAGACAATTTTATCTGTGATACAGTCTCCTAGTCCCAGAGAAGGAGACAAATTACAGTCTCCAGAAAAAGGAGACAATTTTATCTGTGATACAGTCTCCTAGTAAATTCATCCCAGAGAAGGAGACAATTTTATCTGTGATACAGTCTCCTAGTAAATTCATCCCACAGAAGGAGACAATTTTATCTGTGATACATCTCCTAGTAAATTCAGTCTATTTAATCAATGTTCCTAACACTTATCGATAATGTATTCCTTGTACATTTTTTTATCGCGTTATTACTCCATAACAGAAAAACTAGACGATATTTTATAACGTCACGTCTGATTGTAGGAATTTATCAAAGAGTCCAAAATAAATATAACAAATATTGCAGCCTATGATTAAATATCAGGATTAACTGTTAATTTTGAGTTAAACTAAGATTAATCCTGAAATAATAGCCAATTTAACCTTCCATGTGTTGTAATCCTGGCAATAAAACAGACTATAAGAAATCGGTAATTCCTGTTTTGGGTTTTTATTGTCTGGCCTAAAAACAATCATTAATCCTCAAAATCCTTGCATAGTGTAATTTTACAATACATCGCTACAATACTGCTGCTCGTTTCCTGTTATACATAAACCACAACATTTAGAGTACACGTCTGTAAAAATAAGGTGATCTTACGTTAATCCTTTAATGTTTGTCGCCACGCAATGCTATTTATCCCCGGCTGGTAAATCTCCTTCAAGCTCAATCTTTTATAGAAAACTCGGACAGAATCTGGTTGATATCTTGCTGGATATCCATAAAGTAAACATTTAACCTTACCTGTCGTTACCTGGTTCTCCGGTAAACAATGACATACCTTTACATCACAGGTAGAAAACCATTATAGGTTGTTACTTACAAAGCGCTTAGTCACTTTGTTGGTATTATAAGGACATAACACGACATTTAAATGAAGTGCCACCCCACTACAAACAGATGTTGATGAAACTGATCCCTGTATGTCGTTTCTGTTTGTACCCGAATGTAACATTACCCTAAAAGTCAATTATCACCATAGTAACTTCAGTCTTGGTGTCTGCGTGATCTATCGAAACACTAGTCTTCATAACAAAAAATAATCATCTGATATAATGTTATCTAAGACATTTTAATACCTAATATCATATTGTGACAAATGAAAGTTTTATATTGTTGTTGGTGATCACACTGGCATCCCCTTTCACAATCATTATCATTTCTACAGCCGTAACATGTCTAAGATAGCAGACAAACGTTGCATGGTCTTTTTTACTTTCTGCTTATGATAAGTGGTTTTTTGTTCATTTCTATTGTAAAGTTGATTTTAAAACATGTCATGTTTTGCGGTATTGATATGTTAGCGCTTAAATTTACTAAAGCTTCAGAATGATAACAACTTAACAGATTCGAGTTAGCATTGATTGACAAATTGCGAGAAACCGATTATTTTCTGAATCACATCAAATATTGATTTTGGCAAAAGGAATGGAAATGCATGAATAAAATCGCGTTTATTTTCGAGCGATTGATGAAATTTTGTCGACGATAGCTATGCATGAATATGTTTATATTGTCTATCGTCGTCGATGTTTCAGTAACCCCTCGTCCAACGACCACACGTCGGCCGACGACCACGACGACAACCACCCCTATGCCGACCACAACCAGTAAGTACCACGTGACCTTTATATATCGTGTTGATCTGCATCATTCAGCTAATAATAAGATAATCAGTAGTGTGTTTAATCAGGTCATCAAGTTTCTCCACATGGCGCCCAATTTTTATCTGATATCAATAGTGCTTTAGAGGCTTCATGTTGCTGGTAGATGATAGTAAGATAATTGCTCTCAAGATTTGCTGCTACTGTTTTTCGGTGAATCAGAGAAACTCGCAAAAATTATTAGTTTGGAATAACTTAGCCTACCCATGACTCAGATTCGTAAATGTTCATTCTCTACGGCTTTCGTTTGTGACGGAGCGTGGAAGGAATGCCTGCAACCTTACGGTACATCTGATAACTGATGGCACACAAGTCATCTCCTTAATGTATAAATCATTATGTAGACAAGGGTTCCAACGGCAGGTCACATGCAGTATCTCTTAATGCATGTTCTGTGTATACACAGGTAAATACGAGAGCCGAACTCACTAGAGCGTTCTTTTATGATAATTGTGTAATGAAACTCACGTGCATTAGTAACAATATCAAAATAACAGATTCTTTTAGCAGTTTTTAATTTTTTTATCCAGTGTCAGTCTGCAGACGGTAAATTACACATAGGAATTTATAATGGTAATAAGTGTAAAGTTACAGTGCATACGGCACTGCACAATCATTTGCAGATGTTAATTGTTGTTACATAAAGTGCTGTTTAGTGTTGTGGTATTGCGACGTTTCTAGAATCTAAGTGGAAAGGCATACGACTTCTGGTTTTCCCTTTGGTGTCTATACATTGAAGATGTATGGGGCTTTTGTGCTTTTCTGCATCACATATGATTCAACCACAAATTTTACCACAACTTCCTGTGGACAAACGAGAAAGAGTAATCATCTAGACAAATCTTCGTCTGAGAGATCACTTAGAAATGTTATCGAGTTTTCTGAGTAAGCAACATGCGGACTTTAAGAGAGAAAAAGGAGAACAGAAAACCTGGTCTCTAGGTTTGTATGTGCGATCACTATATGAACTCACAAACACTTAGGTTCGCTTCCAATTTTTTTCTAATTTTTATTTTGCCTCAGTCTATGTGATGGGGGTTTGATATTACCTGACTTTCCAATTCTATATCGTCCCGTCCTATCATTAATTAATGTCACCACTTAAGCGATTTTATTTATTAAAATATTTGGATCAAAGTGTCTGTGAATGTCAACTATGACAACATCTTGTCTTGTATAAGGTCGAAGGTCAAGTTCAAAGTCAAGATCAAGGCCATCAATACTGCATATAGGATATTGACAGGTATTGATATGCATGCGACAAGGAGCCTCACATTTTATAGCTTCCTCGCTTTTCCGATGTTTATTCTCTTTTCATACAATTTCATACCATATTTTTCACAATAATTAAAGTGTATGTAGAAAGAAACAATATGTTTACTTCACAGCCACGACGCCCACTACAACAACGACCACGCCCACTACTACTACCACGTCCATGTTCGAATTGGCTCGTAGTGGTAAGTAATGTGAAAATTCAATGATTCTTTAGCTCAAGGCCTCTGTATCTTCAACTTGAAAGTCGGATTAACTCACAATACGGAAAATCCAATTTTAGGAGATTCTGATGTAGTTGACTTCTACTTTTGTTCATAGCCTTGGTATCTTATTTGTTGTTTTTAAATTAAAATTTTTATTTCTTATTTAACTCAGGTGTGACAACATATTCACGTAAATTCGTCATTTTAAAGTAAACTGAAGATAATTAAAATTTCATGTAATTTCGCTAAAATATTGAATAGACAAGATATGTTTATGGATAAAGCCTGAGTAATTCGTGAAACTGCACAAAAACAGACACCACTCCAACTGTTTGATATCACACTCACACAGACGAGGCTTAAGTCACCCTAGACAATAATGAATATTTCATACGTTATTAAGAAGTTTGTGAAGGGGTTTCAGTCTCTTAAGCGGAAACTAGAACGGCCGTGTTGCATAACATTTATTCTTCCTTTCAATTCATTATGTCAATATGTCGAATAACTACTTGGTAAACAAACCTGACGCTTGTTCTGAATTTTACATCGCTTCGAAAATATATCAGTGTTGGGGGGGGGGGGGGGGGGGTCGTATTCCTACTTTTTCAAAATCATTTGGAAAGCAAAATATTACCCGTGATCTTGTATTGATTTTCAGTGTGTTCGGATAGACAGACAGACATCGTGTTTGCCTTTGATTCTTCCAACAATGTTCGGACTAACGAATTTTATCAGCAAGTTGACTTTGCAAAGAAAATGATTGAGCTGATGTCCATTTCCGCTGAAACAACTCGAGTCGCTTCATTTCTATATAGCGACCAAATTCAACGCATATTTGAACTCGATGATTTTGACAATGCAGACAGCATGAAAGAATCTTTAAATAAAGTGAGTAAATCCGCAGGACGATCTCGAATGAGCGAGGCGATCAGATATGTCCGAACAAAGACTTTCCGAAGGAGTGTGGCCAGAGACGACGCCTCCCAGGTAGCAATTATAATAACCGGAAGTCCGGCGATGTATCTCCACCGAACCAAGGTCGAGGCTTCCAAAGCACGCGAGGCTGGAATCACTCTGATTCCTATAGGCATCGGCGATGTCAACATTGACGAACTTAGAGCTATATCTGGTGCACAAGGAGATGGACTTTACTATGAACTTCCTTCCTTCAATGACATCGGAAGTGTTCTAGCCCAACTCGCCATCCAGTCCTGCCAAGGTAAAACAAACTTCTCATATAAAACTCATTTGTGTTAAAGACCGTCATCATTACATTGCGAATATAATTCGACGACCGAACGCGAACCAAATACTGAATTAAATCGTGTCGCAATTCTACAATTTACAAACTCGCTTTTCCAACACCATTTAAGTGTTGGAAATATATGTCGTTGATTACTTAACTTCCTTTCACACAAACTGTTTGTGATCTTTTCTGTCGGTAAGATATAATTATTGGTTTGCTTTGATGTATTTTCAATAACATTGTTCAAGTGATATTTGAATTCACACGAACAACTAGGTTATCTACATACCGATACGAAAATGTATGCTAGTGCTGAAATAACTTGAAAGTTTATATAGGCTAGTTACCGTAATGAAAACAAAATCAGAAAAGTAGTTTTAGCATTGTAGCGACTTTATCAGTCGGCACATTCCCCATTTTGAATTATATCTAAGACAACTATGGACAATGGACAACAATGATATTATTCTATTTTTGCTTTTTAGTGCCCGAGCCAGTCATCTCCATATCAGATCAATGTAAGTACATAAAGATAAAAAAAATCATTTAGTGGGGTTTCAGCAGTTTGTTGAATATGATGCACAATATCATCAAATGTCTTCCTTCTGTCGTATTTATTGTTTCAATTTAAATAACAAAATAATTATTGTCCTTTTTTCAGCATGTGGGTCACGTCAGGCAGCGGATCTCATGTTCATTCTGGATAGCATGAACGCTGGAAAGAAAAACACGAAACGCGCTCTTGCCTTTATCCGCTCACTGATTAGTGAAATAGACATTGACACAGACAAGATTCAGGTCGGTCTGATGTCAGCCGAATGCCAGGACGACGAGACAGGATTCGCTCTTGGTGAAAGGCAGCAGAAGGACGGTGTGTTGGAATCTTTATCAAACATACGTGGAACAGATATTTCACAAATCCTGAAGCAAATGCGACGCGGGGCTTTCAGCCCTGACAACGGAGGACGAAAAGATGTCCGCAAAATTGCGGTACTGATCATCGACGGAAAACTGGAAGAGCCCATCCGAGCATTAACTGAAGCACAGCGCGCAAGAATACATGGGATTGAAGTGTTCGTAATACAGGTCGGGGAGGATGAAGAATCATCAACGGAAGCTAGGATGATGAGTGATGCACCGACCACACAACACTATTTCCAAGTGCCTGATTACGCAGCACTGATGGAATTAAAAGATGCTTTTTGGGCAGCTCTTTGTGATGGTGAGTATGCACATATTCTTTAGAATATATATTCAATTATCTATCATAACTGACTGACAAACTCATAACAGAGGCCTTCAAGATATGCATGTTGATAAGAATTATGGGAAAGGTTAGGGTTAGGAAATACTCAAGTTATTTGTACGATATGAAGCTGGACTTGATTGATGCTAGTTAGTGTATATCTTTGTTTCGTCGTTATCATTTAAGAACGTGACATTACCTACTTGGATTGACCAAGGTTTACATGGCGGGTTTCGTCGATGAAGCAGAAAATGCTTACTCTTCAGGAACATCTAGTGTTGCTCTCCTAGTACTTTTTCTGGAGCCGCCTTGTAAATCTGTCTTTTGTTCCTGTTTTGCCTATTTTCTTTTTTATCGAACTCGAGTTTGGAGTCTGTTTACATGTTGGTATTTTCTAGTGTATTTGTACACAACTCGTATATAACTATATAATAGCTGATATTTTCCTTGAATTTTAAGTTTATAGACTGACATTCAGTCATACTATAGTGTAAATCGTTTCTATAAATTGTGTTTTCATAAACAAATGCAGTGCATACGTCCACAACCTTTATCTTATATATTCTTTTTTAACTCTCATATTTTTCATTTTTTCAAAAATTGCATGATATACTACCAACTTACAACATCATCTGATAACTTTTATAGTGTTAATAAATTAACCAGGGTTTGTTATACCTTCTTCAAAGTGATAAATGTTTCTGAACGTCAAGGAAGATTTCGTGATAAATCATAGTAAGCTAACATAAATTCCCAACTCTATCCAGTCTACAGCCTGTAAGCAGAACGCATTAGTTATCTGAGAATGTAAATAGAATTCTTCGTTTACAAATTTACGATTTTTCGCTCAATTAAGTCTAATTTATTTGACACGGTTTGTCGTTTACGTGTTTTAGTAGTAACTCGAAACGTGCGATATCTCTCGTGCACGTATGTGTTTTTATGTCATGTTCAAAGTTGTTTTCAAAATGCGCTGAACAGGCAAAACATGCATCTCCAATGCGATAAACACGCGCAATTTAACAATATCCTAGTGTACATTCATTGATAACAGTAATCAGTTAAAAAGGTATCAAGGCCACGTAAGCTTTAATGTTTTCATTTGAAACAGCATCCATTTCATAACGCCATGATTGGACAGTAATATTTGAAATTTCAAGACAGGAAATACTATGAAATAAACCTCTTTTACTGAGAAGAAAGAAACTTGATAGAAATGTAATTACCATTAATGTCAGCATGATAAAAATGCCATTGCTATTTTATTTTTATTTTTTTATTTATCTATTTGCAGAATTATGAGAGTGTCTTTAAGTGACCTTGACCGACTTTGAAGCTTTATTTGTGATGGGACCAATAAAAGAATGTCACGTGATTGTGCGGCTGGCCTCTAAGACAGAATATGCGTATATTGTGCGGAGTGATCTCAGAACATTGGTAAAGATTTCAGAACGATTTTTTAAAGTTTTGGTATAAAAATACATTGCTCACCAAAACTTTAAACAGAGGGACTATGTAAACAAGAGACAATTCTCAGTGTAATCGTATTGTTTACCAACAATCAGTGAAAAAACACTCGGTAAACAATAACTATTCCATATCATTTTCGCTATCGATTGCTTTCCGGTGATACGCATGTGCAATATTTACAAAATGTGTCATGTGGCATAAGTCATTTGTCATGTTATCATATCAAACCGTGCTCTTATCTTTAAGCCGCTGACAAAGCTTGAGGACAATGTCACGTGGTATAAGACTCGTGGTCTTTCCTCAATGTCCTGCAATGTGTCCCTAATTTCAGTAGACCAATATTTGTGGTTTAGATTACGTTGGCCAGTTCTTAGATATTCTTCGAAAGACATTTTTGTCTTACGAATACAATTCATTTTTATCTACAGTAATTTAATTTTATTATCCTATTCCGCATAATATTCAATATTGAATAATAATGTAGAGTAACAACATTGAAGAACTATGAATATTACTTACACGTATGACTTAGTTTATGGAAAATGGTTTGCATAAACATAGATTTGCGATTTTTATTTCAAGAACTTACGACTGCAAAATGAACATTAAAAGAACTGTTTTAATTAATTGGAGAACATTGACTACAATACCATGAATTTATGCGAATAGTGCATCTACCTCGCAAAATATTGTGAATTAAAGCGTGCGCGCAGTTGATAAAAGTAAGTTTGGGATGCAAAGCAATTGTTCGATTTACAAGTCTGACACAACGATAGACCTACTTGTTTGAATATTTATAGAAAACAAATGTGAACTTATAAACGTTAATTCGATAATGCGTTACCTCTGTCCGGTATTGAATCAATGTTAACCAATCGTAACACCGTTTAGCCGTGTTCTCGCTTCTTGTTTAAAATCCTCGTCAGCTTGACGTGAAATGGATGGATAATTCGTCTTAATGTTTTTTTTTTCAAAAATTATCTTAAAATATAAGTATAATTACTTGAAACAATTCATAAATGTTTTGAATTTCATGTTGACGATGAATCGCAGAGTGAACTATAATTTATAAGGATTTATAAGAATTATCTAGCCCTTACCATGCAGTGTTAATATTTTTGTGAGATGTGAACGTGTGTGGTATTGCATTGCATTCAATACGTGCTGAATAACCCTTACCAAATACATGGTACAAGATGTCGTGTGCAGATTTTTTGTGTCTGTATAAAGTTCTTTGTTTGAAGTTGATTTTGAAAAGAACAGTCATCTATGGGAAAAACCACAGAATTCACAACCGACTCCGAACTTAGTTATGACAGGAGTTGGCAAGCCCCAGTGTGATACACATCTTCTGTTTTAGAAATTGTTCTATCATATATAACTATTTATTTAAACAGGCGGTTACTGGTAACGATATAGCTATGTAGCGTGCAAATTTGTTACAAAAATGTTTTAATAGATTGGCCGCTTGTAACAAATTTGCAAGATATAACAACACGTTTTAAGAAAGTGTCATTTTAACAAAGTGTCACGTTTTATAAAGTGTCACATTTTAACAAAGTGTCACGTTTTAACACATTGCTGTATATATAAGTACATCTACCTTACCACTATCAATAAAAAAGAAGGGTTGTCGTTGATATGCTTAGTGAACATATATCACAGAAAGAAGAAAAGAAGGAAAACAAGTGCAGAGGGAAGTGATGGTCAGTTGAAAGGATTCTTGTGTGAGAAAAAATTATATTTGTTTGCATTTGTATGATAAATGGTTGGTCGCTTAAAAGCATGGTGAAAAAACCAAACCGCGTAATCTTGCCCGAACCTCTCTCGAAACAAATATTGAGATTTTGTTCACATGTTTATAGATCATTAATGCTATTGAAAAAATGAAAATTTGAAAAGACTTCGGTACGAAAGTATAATGACGAACATCCATGTTAAATATGTAATGAGAAAAAAAAATCTTTTTTTTTTTCGAGAATTCGGGATCTAGTGTGCAGAAATCAAAGCGATTTCCTGTTAAAACTATTGTCTTTCAGTACATTGATATTCCAAACTTCGTTAGACGATACTCACTAGACACAGCAACTAGAGTGAGTTCGGAGAAAGATTATTTCACTCTAGATTTAAGATCGGAGTGAATAAAGTTTCACTCAAATAAGAGAATCTGCATCCTAGTCGTTCAAAGACTAACACAATAAAACAATACCAAACAAATCATTCAGTGCTTAAGTTTCAAAGTGAAGATTTCCATTGTTGTGTCCGTTGGGCATCGTCTACGGGAAGTGACGTCACATCTCGTCCTATCATCTGTAAATAACCATCGTAATTAACCTTGTTAACTATTGTATTATTTATGATGTATTTTAACGTGTGTAACATATGAAATCCACTTGTTAAATTGTGACTATCGACACTGGCTCGATCACGTGATATTCCGTTCAGCTCATTAAACATTTTATTCAATTTTTCTAATGTCGCTAACACATTTGCGTGGTTTTCATAAGCCCAATGCCTTAAGCATTTTAGTGCATTGCATTATGTATAACAACTGGAATATCACGAAATCGAGGTTACTTTGTGTCGTAAACTCTGTGGTGTTGTGACGACAACAACTTATTATATGACATCATTATTTCAAAGTGACAAAATATTTTATTGTGTCTTGCGTATCGGCACGCATAATTGTATTATGATTTGAAGTGATATCAGAAAAGGTTACTGATGTCAGTATGTTATGTTGACGTGGCATTTTTGCTAACGTAACTATTTATAGTAACGTCCTACATGTTATAGCGTTACAATTGTGAGATATCGTCATTAACTGACGTCATGAAGTGGACGACACGCCTGCAGTATCTGTGATTTTGTGTTAAGTGCTGAAGCTTTACAGGGAGAGTGTTTTGTTGATGTAAATACTGTATATTTTGATGATGTTAATAAAATCGACAACGACACAAATCCAGCGTTTGTTTCCTTCTCTAGATTATTGCTGCGTGGTCGGTTATTTTCGCAGGGACATTTTCGCTATTCCACGGTATATTAACGAAACGATTGCTAAAATTCATTCCTTAAAATTATGAGCCACTCATGTAGTGGATGTCATTTATATCCCAATCGCAAAATTTCCATTTATTAAGATATAATAGTATCGTTTTCAAGAATATCTTGAAAATTTTGACACATTAAAATTATTAGCAATATGTAATATGCCTACTGAATGGTTACAAAACGATATAAAATCGTCTTCTGTTTCCTCGGAACAACATCAAGTATATACCAAAATATCAACCTGAAATTCAGTAAAACTAGAGCAAAATATGAACAAAAAAGATTTACGCGGAGACTCCTGAAAAAGTGCAAGAAGAATAAGACCATGTGTTTCTGAAAAGAAAACATCATGTAAACGCAGGTTCATCCAAACAAGAACAAACCACTTGGTATCGTAATACTATTGAATAGCATTACGTCCAACTTCATCTCTCAAAAGGAAAAATCAAATGAAATTCACTTAATTTGCTGCACCTCCCGGATAGATTTTGACTTTTCTTTCGATCACTTTGGATTTTCCGCAGACGCCTCCTAAGCATCATAATTTAGGCCCTTAACATCTCTGACGAGCCCTAGAGGGACGAAACAGTTGTATGATGTAACATCACTGACGAGGCCTAGAGGGACGAAACAGTTGTATGATGTAACATCACTGAAGAGGCCTAGAGGGACGAAACAGTTGTATGATGTAACATCACTGAAGAGGCCTAGAGGGACGAAACAGTTGTATGATGTAACATCACTGACGAGTCCTAGAGGGACGAAACAGTTGTATGATGTAACATCCCTGACGAGTCCTAGAGGGACGAAACAGTTTATTAGTTTAAACATATTTTATTGCCGAAAGCAAATGGATTGGACACAAGTTATCACAACTTAGAGCCCTCTCCACAATAATATATACAATGAATGTGACAACAGCTATGTATAGTTACAAATCATTTTTAAATGTAAAATGTAGTAGGGAAAAAGGAAGGAAAGAAAAGATGGTAGAGGAAGAGAAGAAATATATTCAACAACCTGACGTAGTCAACGTTGTCATGTCTGGCACTATAACTGCACAGCACATCATTCCTTCTTACACAGTTCATTAAAACGCCATTCCTATATCCCATCTCGTTCTCTTCAAGGCTTTCAATTAAGCTTAACTAAAGTGCCAAGCAAACATTCCTCGTAATTAATTGATAACATTCAATATTTAAAAATTAATATAGTTACTAGTAGCTATTAGAGATACAGAAAAGAGAAGAAGGCAAGATCACCAATTCACAGAGTGAAGCCAGAATCTGTTGCTGGCCCGCATGTATGTTTGTACGATGTGAAAAATGTCTTCGTTTTCAGTAACGGCGAGTTAAGATTTTCCAGACAAAAGAGTTTCGAGATTAATTGGGTAATACGGACGCAAATTTACAAACATATTTGCTCTCAAAACAGTATAATTAGGACATTCAAAAAAATAATGATATGCATCTTCACAAAAATGTCCACAAGAACATGATGATGATTCTACTAAGTTTACACGGTACAAATCGTTATTTAACGCACTGCAGTTATATCTTAATTTAGTATGAATTATATTTAAACGACGTGGTCTGTAATTGCAAAAAATAGTAGATTTGTTTTGTCTTGGACTGATAGCTTTTCTAAATTTAGACACAGTTGGTAGATTTCTTATTTCATCGGGAAAATTGTTCCGGAGTTTAATAGTGTTAGGCAAGAAAGACAGTCTGGTATTGGTTAGTCTACAATTCGGTAATACATAATCATTGTTATTTCTTAATTCATACCTGTTTAAAATTTCTTCTATTTCGTCTGTTTTCTAATGATTCTCACCCCGTTTCGAAATATAATGTTTGCCTAGTAACCTAACTTGGTAGACCGGTCACAATTCTCGCTGCTTCTAATTGTAATTCTTCTAGTAAATCAGAATGAAATTTAGAACAACCACTCCAAACTTCACAAGAGTATTCAAGAACTGGCAGTATAAATAAGGTATAAATTTTAGATAGAGTTTTTCTATTTACTAAAAATTTTAATTGCCTTAAGGCATTGATCTTTTTTAATACTGACTGGTATATGAAGTCAACATGATTCCCCCACTTTGCATTAGCACTCAATAAAACTCCTAAGTGCCTGTGGCTTTCTGACATATTTAATCATGTTTCACCAAATTGTAAATGAATGGCGTTGTTTCGTAACGTGTTTGAGATAAAAATGACATTAGTTTTATTAGGATTAAATGTTACCAACCGCTTTTTGGACCAATCTATTATACGCTGCATATCAAAATTTGAAATTCGTTCTATTTCTAGTATAGAGGAAGAGACATAAGTCAATGAAGTATCGTCGGCAAACAAACGTGATACGCTTAATAATTCATCAGTTATATCATTGATGTATATTAGGAACAAAAGACGCCCTAAAATTGAACCTTGGGGAACTCCAGCTTTAATTGTTTGGTAGTTAGAAAAATGTTCACCTACAAATACTCTTTGTTGTCTTGATTTTAAATAATGTATTAACCAGTTCAGAATGTTTCCTGATATACCATAAGATTTAAGTTTTGATACTAGACCCATGTGCCAAACTCTGCCAAATGCTTTTGAAATATCACAAAAAGCAATGCATGTGTGTTTCTTTTCCTCAAGATTGAGACAAACGTTGTGGTGGATTTCAATGAGTTGGTGAACGATAGAGTGTGTAGGCATAAAACCAGTTTGCCTTGAATAAAATAACGAATTTGTTAACAAATAATTATAAATATGCTTAAAAACCACTCTTTCAAAAACCTTACCAACCGTAGATAACAATGCTATCGGTCTATAATTAGATGGCGAATGTTTTTCTTCTTTTTTTTTAAAGTGGCATAACGTTTGCCTTTTTCCACAAATTAGGATAAACACACTGTGTGAGAGACATATTGTATAATAGTGTTAAAGGTCTACACACAGTGTGAGCTGTATAACGTAACATATGATGACTGATCCCGTCTACACCAGATGCTTTACCTAATTTCAATATTTTGAGAATATCGATTACTTCATCTGTATAAAATAATTATGTTGCTAAAATTTGAAATTGTTTTAGGGGCTAGGTTCGGTACCTGAACTTCAGAATCGTCTAACTGACTTATTGAAATGAAATAATTATTTAGTAGTTCCGCTTTCTCAGTATCGTTATGTTTTACATTAACAGTATGTGGATCTATAAGAGGAGGTATTTCATTGGTTGCATTCTTTGATTTAATTAAATTTCTAAGTAATTTCCAATATGATTTAATAAAACTGTCAATGACGTCATCTAAATTTCCATAAAAATTTTTACGAGCGTGTTTTTTTCATGTTATTTACTCGATTTCTCGCTCTTTTAAAATTCAATATGTCATTCTCACGTTTGGTTAATCTAGCTTTTTTATGTAGTCTATTGCGGATTCTGATGTTTTTACGCAACTCCGAATTCATCCACGGTTTGTCGTTGGGTCGTATAGTGACAAGTTTAGATGGAATACTATCTTTTGCAAAGGATATAAATTGATCAGTAAAATTTAAACAAGCTTCCTCAATATCCCTAGATTCAAGAATCATATCTTCCCAGGAAAAGTTTTCTATTAATCTATTTAGTTTAGTAAAGTCAGCATGTTTATAACACCAAACCTGACGCTTATAAGACTTTGTTAATTGAAAATTTACCTCAATAGATGCTAAACATGCTTCATGATCACTAATGTCTCTAGTAATAGGCAATACTGATGATTCTATACATTTAATTGATTCAGATAGTGTGATTGGATCTAGAAGAGTAGCTCGGGTGTTTCCTATTCTAGTAGGTTGGGTAATAATGTTTTTTAAATTCAAATTATTAAGAATTTCAGAGAGTCTATGATACTGTGACATTGAAATTAAATCAACGTTGACATCTCCAACAATGATTAGGTTCGATGTAATATCTAATGTTTTTTCAATAGAGGCATGCATATGATCCCAAAAGGAATTTGCCGCATTAGGTGGTCTATAGATAGTACACAGGAAAATACAACTCGACGGCAATTCCAATTGAAGCCATATTAATTCACCATCCACGAATTCAATATAGTATCTTCTAGTTGCTTTAATTTGGTTAGAAACATAAACCATAACACCGCCTCCAGCAGAATTTCTATCTCCTCTAAAAGGCTCACTAAAACCTTGTATTTCTAATTCCTGGGAAGATATATTTCCGTCTAAATGAGTTTCCGATATCGAAATTATGTCATATTCACTTGCTATATCTTCTAAATACTTTAACTTATTTCTAATACTACGAATATTTAAGTGAAAAACTGATAATTCATGTATATTTGGTCCGGGATTGAGTTCAACATCTAACATATTAACAACAGGTTTAATAATACTAAACTATACACAGAATTATTAATAAAGATTAAGAAAACGTTACAAATAATCACCCCAAAAAAGATTAGAAACGGAACTAAGGACCGACGATACAGATAGCTTTACACTAAGATATACTTTCTTTGTAATCATGCAAACACCGTAAGATTTCACATAAAATAAACCGATCGCGATCCTATGGCACAGAAAACTGTTACCCATTGTCGAAATTCTTACGAATCACACGACCGCGATCATAAATAACGGTGCGTGCATAAGCAACAGATACCGCACGTGCAATCCATGAATAGGTGACGCGAGAAAGATTGAAACAGAGAGTAAAGACAAAAAGCAAAAAGAAGACAAACATATATACAGTGATACGTACAAAGAGATGAGAAGTAAGTATGTAAGGGAAAAAAAATCTACGGTTGCTATCAATATGTATTCCATCAGTTACAATTTCGTAAATAGCACAAATACTTTTACATAACACTTTACAATGACACAAAAAATAGGTTATGAAAAGGAAAGAGTGAACAGCAGACGACTTTTCTATGCATGTAGACACAATTGCAATTGACTAAAAGGTTGAGAAAGTAAATCGACGACGATAAATAACATCGGTATTTACAAAATATCATAGATATACCACGACAAAATCATTATTAGAGCTAATGTTAAACATAATGTTTTTTGTTTAGAAGATCCTGTCATGTAGCACCTTACAAAAAGGGTGTAAATGTCCCTGAGTATATATATAGCGTCATACTCGTAGCGAGTAAAACAAATAGACCTTCGAACTTTATCATAAACCGGGGACGTACAATACACCAAGACTTTATATTCATCAGAATCCGCAATAGACTACATAAAAAACCTAGATTAACCAAACGTGAGAATGACATATTGAATTTTAAAAGAGCGAAAAACACGCTCGTGAAAATCATAAGTTGGAAGTGTTTAAACTGCTACCCATATACACATCAAATACAAAATATAGTTACAACTAGAAATGTGAGCTAACACGTGTGTACGCAAACATAGGCGTACCCTTGATATATATAAGCAGTTTGATTTGCTGAAGTACTTTTCAGTATAAATACTAGTTAACATTACACACAATACATTATGTCTTTTCTCTCCTTTAAACACAAAAATTCGGGCAGAACCATTTCTATAATGAAGACAAAAGTAAGAACGGTAGTACAACACAGAAGTTTATCATTATACTTATAAGTTACCATACGAGACATCATAGCAGACGACAAAAATCAAGGTAAATCTACTGGGGTACAAAGTACGTGCAGACGACACAATGACCATGCTAATAGAAGACATTCGTCAGGGTAGATTTCACCCCATTACTTATGTTACTATATGTACATGCTCAGATATGTGTTTTATTCGGACTATGGGTGCACTTACCAACAGTACATACATGTATAATAATTTCAGGTAGATCGTCGTGAGCTAATAACAAATAGACTTACCAAAAAATTTTACAACATCTTATATAATAATTAATGGCAAGTAAAAAGAATATTCTCATGATATAGCACAAAAACCTGAGTATGACATGTTTCTGTCTCATAGAAACAACATAATACTGAACAACATTATATATATATTACATAGAGATTTGGATTTCACTGGTCAGTTTCCAGGAACAATGTCCGCGATATCCTTGTACCGTTTTACAAGTGCTTTGGCCGACTCTTTCTGTAGTCTATAAAATATGCGCCCATCGTTTGTCCAAAAGGAATCAATTTTCTTAGCTTTTTTACACAGAGCCAAACCCTTGATTATTTTCTGCCTGTAAACCGTCAAGTCTTCAGTAATGAACACTCTTGCGTGGGGTGGGTGATTTTTCAATTGAAGCCTCGATTGATATATAGTTCTTCACCTTCCAGTTACGAAATCTGCAGATAATTTGAGCTTTGCCGTTTTGAGTTTTACCAATAATATGAGATCTGTTTATGTCCTCAGAAGTTATAGTTACAAAAATTTTGGAACATATTTCTTACACTTTATCGTCAATTGATTGTTTCTCATCATTTTTCAAAGAAACACCATGGAACCGGAGACTAGTTTGTCTTCCGTACTGCTCTAATTCCTCTATAGAACACTCCAAGTTTTCGACTCACCGTCTAACTGTATAACAGCGTCTTTCAACTGGTTATTTTCATGTTTTACTTGCGACAATTCTTTAGACAAGGACTGTATTTGTTCCGTGAAAGGGCTCATAACGGCAGATATTTGTTGACCGATGATTGGTCCTAACGCTGATGCCAGACTTCGAACGATGCTAGTTATAAAATTGGGGTTAGTTATAGTAGCTTGTACGAGCTGAGTTAAATTGATTGTTTGTCCCTGGTTTGTAAGGAGATTAGGTTGTTGATTATTTACATCTGGTTTATGAGCCATGGTTGGAGTGTCGAAGGTTTTCTTCTACTGGCGCTAGGTTTTTCTGCATTCAATGAAGCAGGACTTATAGAATCATCGATTTTACGTGTAGCTGTTGGAGTTTCTACAGTTTCTATAGGACATTTACTGGCCATTTATCAAGACGCATAAACACATGCGACGATCAAGTGGACAAAGGAAGTGTTAAAAAGTACTCACGTTCACTGACCAGTCCAGGTGTACTCATATAAACAAGAATTACTCCTTTAAATCACTTTTTCACAGTTAACAATTTGTGTCCATGAAAAAAGCAAACACCAAGCTACAAGTCCGTCCTATTAAACTGACAAATTTCGACCATTATTATGTAAAACCATAGATTCTCCTCAGAGCGAGTTTATGAACGTGCCATAGCTGATGTAACATCACTGACGAGTCCTAGAGGGACGAAACAGTTGTATGATGTAACATCACTGACGAGGCCTAGAGGGACGAAACAGTTGTATGATGTAACATCACTGACGAGGCCTAATTCATTGTTTGGCTCTACTGTATCTAACAATATGGGTCCTTTGTACAATATTTGTGTTAAAGTAATCCACGAAGTGTTTGTTTCAAAGTGATATCTATTTCCTATATACAGGTGACATATGTAACGAACGACGTCTCGCGACCCGCTAGTGGCCGCCCCGCGGACGTCAACTCTGTTGTTACAATAATAAAAGTGCCCAATGGGTTCGACTGCCGCTTTCGCTTGCAGATTTCACAAACAAATTTCGACCAAGCACTGGCAACAATGACGAGAAGAATTAAAACAGATTCAACAATTTATTATACATTTTACAAGAGTAAAGTTTAGCATGAAAGACATTTAACCGGCTCAGTGAGTGTTTTTAATTAACCCTAACAATGTACAGAAGCCACCTGAAATAAACGAACTTTTACCTAAACTAACTATCAGGCAGGAACCAATGTCGTGGTAGTCGAAATTCTCTAGCTAAATTAACTCTCGGCCCACGGAATCTGACACCGTTCCTCGGAGCGAGTCTCAAACCTCGCCGAACGGACAAATCTCCGCCACGTGACCGACTCCAAATTTACAAAGTCCAACTCAACACTACCGCCTTCTCCTACGTTCGTCTTGGCGAGGGGGGCACACAAAATCAGCCTCACCGAACGAGAGAAAACTACTCCCCGAGAATACCAATTCTCGAATTATCCACTATTTAACAAAATTTCAACAGCCAGCGAACGTTCCCCTCAATCACGACACGAGGTTCCAGCCAAAACTTAAGTCCGCATAAGTCGAAAAATATACCAAAATACACGGTCGGAAATCAAACATATCGGGTTGTAGGTGGCAACTGATGTTTAGTAAACCATTTTATAACATTTTAGGGAAGAGATGGGCGCTGACAACACAAAAATCTAACAGATTACCCTGCCCGAATTTCAATACCGACCTATCGTATCTTGGCCTCCAAAGGAAGAGGCTGTGACGTCACTTTTTCTCCCAGAGTTCCTCGCTTCCTCGGACAGGGTTGTACTAAATTCCGGAAAACGACACGAAGCGACCCACGCGTCGCTACACACCCCCCAACCACCCGGACAGGCTACGACCGCGTAGCCGAGACTCAACTTACTGTTTCAAAATCCGTAAAATATTTCTATGTTAAGTAATGGCCTTTGTCCTGGTAATATTGACCTTTAGTCCAATGACCTTGGACTCGACTGACTATGACTCATTTCCTCTCGGGATATCTTACAATTCCACCAGTGAACGACATAAACCCCTACCTTGACCTTTACTCGGCAATATCGACCTTTGACCTAGTGACCTTGACTCCTTTACCTCTGATCCTTTCTATCTCATGATGTCTTGCCACAATTCCACCAGTGAAAGACAAACCCCGACCTTGACCTTTGACCTTGTTAAGGTTTGTCACCCATAATGGTAATGTATCACCAGGCTGGCCAACGATGGTTCCACATGGATTGCTGTTGAAACAAACCAGGTGGGCCAAAGCCGCCAAAACTTCTCGGAACTGAACTTAAAATTAAAAGATTAGCCATGTGCTATCAATTGCCACATCCAATTCGACTCACAAGACAGTAATAATGAACTATTGCATTTGATTAAGTACCATCATTTCCTCACTGGCCAATAAATTTGAATGACATTTCATGTCTTTACATACAACAAAATTTCACCATTTGATAATAATACCCAATGGAGGCAGGCCCCTATAGCATGAAGTTCAAAATTACAATACAAAAATATTGGCATTATTACACATAATCTCAATTTCCAGATGACTCGGCCCAAGTCTTTATTACTATAATTGCTTGTACAATTTTAAATTACAATCTACTAAAGATAAATTGGTTGGTATCTAAATGTCACTTATATAAAGTCTTGCTCAATTGTAATTTAGTTAAGAGTCACAACTGTATAATCGGATTTTTCCTACTTTGGTGCAACTCCTGGAGCGTCAGCAAATAATTATTGCCAAACTTTAACAGTAAGTATTCAATATTACAAATATGTGCTTCCCATAAAATAATGGGTCATGACAGTCCTTGTCTTCACATGGTTGTTTGTCCGGAATGTTTAAAGTTCTGGGAAGCACCATAAAATTTACAATTTTAAGCAGATGTTCTCAAGGTGCAGTTAACTCAGTTTCTGAACACTTTCAATAACGACAACTCCTGATCTCTTCAGGCCGTCGACACAATTTACATTCTCTCCACTGTGGGGAAAGTTTTTGGCATCCCTAAGCATGTTAAGCATCATTGAGCATTTGCGAGCATCTTTTGAGCATTTTTCCATGAGTAGCACCAGATGCACATAGTAATGGTTGTTAAGCACAGATGAGCACAATTGAGCATATTTTAAGCATCTTTTGAGCATTGTTCTATGAGTAGCACCAGATGTACATAGTAATGGTTGTTAAGCACAAATGAGCACAATTGAGCATATTTTAAGCATCTTTTGAGCATTTTTCTATGAGTAGCACCAGATGTACATAGTAATGGTTAAGCACAGATGAGCACAATTGAGCATATTTTAAGCATCTTTGGAGCATTTTTCTATGAGTAGCACTAGATGTACATGGTAATGGTTGTTAAGCACAGATGAGCACAATTGAGCATATTTTAAGCATCTTTCTGAGATAAGTACATAATGTTCATGGTAATCATTCCTAGTGCTTACGTTACAGATAATTCAGGCTAGCAGCCAATATAACAGTACATTATTTGATTAGTATAATTTGAATTGATATACTGTGGGCCATTACTGTCATCTCCAAACAATCGAATTTTTACACTTTTATCTCAACAAGTTTAACTGGAACCAAGAAAAATATTCAGAGAGTACAGTTACAATTTTACTGTGTACATTACATTATAACAATTTGAACTACAGTTTACAATATAGAAGAACCCGACTAGTTATGGCTGCCGCTTAATCATTACATTCCATGTTCGAATTTCACTACTGGCTATCATGATGATCATTACTAGTCTATTAGTGGTACCTCAATATTATTACCACAGTCGAATGAAAATATATAAATTCATCATTCTAGACTTCAGAAACCCCCCATTTTGAACAGAAATACCCGTATTAGCACTAGTCAGGTTCTTGGCTAAGGGGCAATACCTCCATAATCACCATCTCCTTGGTGGCAACATGATTTCCTCTCAGAGGTATTTACTTATATAACAAAAATAAAAATAACAAAAATAAAAAAAAAACATATGACATATATAAAATTAGTAAACATGAAAAAATATTCTGCTCCTCCTCCGGCGGCCAAGAGTTCCCCCCCTACCCACAGCTATCACTGGGGAAGCCACCCTATACCTAACATATGACTAAATTAAGCCGGTCCAGGCATTCGGACACCCTCCCCCATTCTAACTAAATGGCTGTGAATGGTGCTCCGCCTAAGTGTTGGTCGTATCAACTCTAGCCACAAGGACTAGAGCCCCACTCGAAGCCAACCTAACTAACCTACCAGGCCGAATAACCCACCCCATCAATTTTGAACCCTGGGAGAGTCAAGGCAAGGCTAACCTTGAGTGTTGGTCGTATCAACTCTGGCCACCCAGACCAACCCCTACCCGGTGACCTCCCTTTCTAACCCAACCAACGTGTAAACCTATCAAGCCGAATAACCCACCCTGTGAATTTTGACTATGGAGGAGTCAGGACAAGGTTAATCGAAAGTGTTGGTCGTAACAACTCTGGCCACCCTGACCAACCCTGTCCAAGCGACTTCCTCCTCTATCCCAGCTACCTAACCTACTTGCCCAATTGTCTCCCCTTGAACACCTGGCCCGACTTGTACTACCTATAACATGATACCAACCAATAAATTCCTATCACTCTATTTTAACTCGCTGTCTCCTCCCTTCCTGTTCTATTAAGTCACTGATGTCCGTAATGTTTAAAGATGTGTCCGACACGCTTCCCCGGGGGAGGGAAATTTGTTGTGGACGTCGACTCTGGTGTCCCACGGGCCCCTGGTTACCTGTCCTCGAGTTGCGCGCATACAGTTATTTACCACCAGAAACGAAAGTTCTCCTGGTTGGGTGTGGAGGTCTCTCACCGACGGGGACGCCTCCCTGTCTCCGAGTAGGTATTTGGGGGTCACTGCCACGTCTGGGGTGTGGCCACTACCCCAGGGGTCCATGGTGGCTATCCCAATGTTCAATCACCCGCGCACATAAGAGAAAACCGTATCATTGCAAATACCAAAGGTTCCTGGAGGGCGAGAGTCTCCCAGGACGTCTCCAGCCGCAGCACTGCATGAACGTTATACCGATTCACCAATGGACAGGTCGCCGGCAGTTTCAGGGGCCCGGGTCATCCTCTTCTGTCTTGATCCCTCCCCCAGGTCAGGGGGTGTCAAGAGCACCATTTTACATGAAAGATAAAACAAGTATAGTTCAGACAGGATCTACATAATCTAAATTACTATACAGACATCTTCCCTTCCTTCCAGTTTTTCCCCCGACGCTGGGCCCAGCACACACCTACATCCCTCTCGGGGTCAAATCTGGATTTAAGTGCCGACGTCACACTTTTATAGTCTAAGCGCTCTGTGGGGGTTAGATCACTATAGACCCTAAGGGCCGTACCCTTGAGTTTCACAGCCAGGAATTGGCAAGCTTGAGCCTCTGTCCAAGCGTTAATGGTCTTGCAAGCCTCAAAGTGTGTAAACCAATCTTTATAACTACCCTGGCCATTATAAGCTTCCGGGACAACTATGGGTTTGGGCAGGGGAGCTAACTGGGGCGACTGGGGCTGAGTCGCCTGCGAAGGGGCTGCCCCGGGTCTTGATCTAGGGGTCGAGCCAGCAAGGGGTGTACTAAACCTAATCCTTGAAGGACTCCAGCTAGAGGGCTCCCTATTCGTACCTTGGCCTAGGCCGCGAGGGGACCCCGTATCTTGGGCGGCCTCCCCAATTTTGCCATCGCCCACCCCTTCCCTATCACGAGCCGGCCGCCTTCCACGCGTTTCGCTCCTACACAACAGCTCATCTAATCTTTGGCGCATTGAATCTATCTGTAGTCCGTAGTCCGGAATATCAAAATTAAACTCACCGCCCTCCGCCATCGTTGCCAGTACTTAATGACTAAGTTTTTAATAGAAGTAGTTATCAAACAGTCGAACCAATTTCAGATAGAATTATTTATAACTTATCTTGACCTTTAAACCTTCATTTTCCCTATACTCCTAATGGTATCTTTTTAGCACCGGTCCCGCCGGAGGTTCCAATTGTAACGAACGACGTCTCGCGACCCGCTAGTGGCCGCCCCGCGGACGTCAACTCTGTTGTTACAATAATAAAAGTGCCCAATGGGTTCGGCTGCCGCTTTCGCTTGCAGATTTCACAAACAAATTTCGACCAAGCACTGGCAACAATGACGAGAAAAATTAAAACAGATTCAACAATTTATTATATATTTTACAAGAGTAAAGTTTAGCATGAAAGACATTTAACCGGCTCAGTGAGTGTTTTCAATTAACCCTAACAATGTACAAAAGCCACCTGAAATAAACAAACTTTTACCTAAACTAACTATCAGGCAGGGACCAATGTCGTGGTTGTCGAAATTCTCTAGCTAAATTAACTCTCGGCCCACGGAATCTGACACCGTTCCTCGGAGCGAGTCTCAAACCTCGCCGAACGGACAAATCTCCGCCACGTGACCGACTCCAAATTTACAAAGTCCAACTCAACACTACCGCCTTCTCCTACGTTCGTCTTGGCGAGGGGGGCACACAAAATCAGCCTCACCGAACGAGAGAAAACTACTCCCGGAGAATACCAATTCTCGAATTATCCACTATTTAACAAAATTTCAACAGCCAGCGAACGTTCCCCTCAATCACGACACGAGGTTCCAACCAAAACTTAAGTCCGCATAAGTCGAAAAATATACCAAAATACACGGTCGGAAATCAAACATATCGGGTTGTAGGTGGCAACTGATGTTTAGTAAACCATTTTATAACATTTTAGGGAAGAGATGGGCGCTGACAACACAAAAATCTAACAGATTACCCTGCCCGAATTTCAATACCGACCTATCGTATCTTGGCCTCCAAAGGAAGAGGCTGTGACGTCACTTTTTCTCCCAGAGTTCCTCGCTTCCTCGGACAGGGTTGTACTAAATTCCGGAAAACAACACGAAGCGACCCACGCGTCGCTACACATAACTGTCACTCCAAAAAGCTCAATAAAGCTCCAGTTGATGTTGACACAGAACAAGAGTGAAGCATCACAATACACAATAGTACGTTTGCTCATTTTGAATGTCTGTAAACGTAAGAGATTATATTCAAGGCTTTCCTTATTATCAAATTTTCAACTAATTTATCTTTACAATGTGGCTGTCAGATCCAAAGTTACACGATACAAAAACAACAATAAGATGATAAGGCGTCAACACTAACTCAAAATCATAAAACAAAAAAAAAAAGTACAAGGAGAATAAGATCAGGTGTTCCGCAAGAGTAAGCGTATTTTGTCTCATCAACGACACTTGCCATGCAAACCTTGGTCGAGTAAGTAATGTCACGTTTCACAAATGAGAACAAGGTGTACAATTACGGAACTAGCAGGCAAACATAACACACCCAGTTTCAAACCGCACCAACAAACAGAATATTTATCAATGAGATCACTATGACAACCGTAAAATTTCCCCATTATTTTCATCAGACTTCATCTTTTGAAGCTCTAAGCAAGTTCATGCAGTTGTCGACTGCGTTATCTGCTCTCAGTTATAGTCAGTTTTTGGAATAAAATCTGAGATTTCTGAGATTTCGTTTCTTTCTTTATAAAGTCAAAATTCAACAGACAGTTGCCTAACTTTTATAACTCTATCTGTATGAGCATATGAATCTGGGCGGTAGGGCAGTTTTACAAAAGTCGTGTGTCGGCTCCAGGGCTGTCGTTATGCATTCCAGTAAACCCCCGTGTCAAGGTAGGTCGTCTGTCTTTTTCGTGTCAGCGGGACAAAGATCCAGCGGCTGGCAGCCTGTACCTTCTAGTTATCAATTATGATGGCACGCTGCCAAAATGTTTCATAAATGAAAATTATTCTTGTAATGAATATAATAAGCTTGTGAACCTGAGGTTTCTGTACTTATTTTCAAGGACGTATATGACGTAATATCGCAGACAACGCCATGTACATACAATGTATTACACTGACATGACCTTGATGTGGTATATATCTGATGACACCCATTGGGGTCAATGCAATTATTTATCTACCAAAGGAAAGTGATATGTATAAAAGAAGCCGACGACTGGGAGAAACGTTACATTTGGGATGTTAATTCAATATTGCATCGGCCTCATTGGAAAATAATTGTCTTATCAGTGTATATATGACGCTTGACAAAACTAATCCAAAGCAATGAACCTGATGTGTTCTTTGGGTTTAGAAAAAAAAAAACAAGAAAATACCAACATATCAACATATTAAATTCAAATTCGATAAAACTAAGGAAAGATGTGAACAAATAAAATATTTACACGGAGACTCAAGAACGACCTCACGGATAATAAGAACAGGTGTTCCGGAAGAGTAAGCGCCTTCTGTTTCATTGACGACATCTGCCATGTAAACCGTCTAAGTAATGTTACAAATGAGAACAAGGTATACAACAATGGTGCCAACTTTACCAGCCTGAAGTATAAGAATATTTCAGTAATTTACTTCTTGGAGTAAAAATGTGTTTTATGTGATTATGATATATTCGAAGATATTAAGTCTGCCCAAATTGAAATTTCGAGGGAACTCCCTAATAGATGTTTTACATGCTCTATATTCTTATAATTGTTTCGTACATGAAATAATGTCAAATCTGGGACCAACAGATTTATGTAACATTATTTAGTAGGCATGCCTCTATTTTGTAAACTAAAATTTGAGTTTAAAACTAGTATTATTCATTTTAGGGTAAGGGTTAGCTTAAGCTTTACTTCTTAAGACAAACAGTAAGAAAATGAATATCAATTATAGACCCCTTATCAATTTGGAGACCGTCTATATTCCATCGTTTTGCTTCATTGGGAAGCTTTCCCTATATCAAGAATCTATGAAATTAAAAGGGATTTCTTACATTACACTAAACTGGCAGCTTTTAAAATGAAAATGAAGAAATCACTAAATATTACTTTGTCCTTGAGGGAAGCTGTTGCTTTAAAGTCATCAAAGTACCAAGTCAGTGAGCGTGGCGGATAATATAATGCCATGCTGGTAAGGAAATGTGTCTAATAGGGACGTTCAAAATTCCGAGGTTAGGAATACCATTATGGCATCGTCAGCCATATTGCCTTCTATGACGTCACACTGTCTATTGACAGTCATCATGTGACGCCAACATTTCAATAGGACGAGTAGAGATTATTCCGACACCATTAATCACAGTCGTTATTTCTTTATTTTTTTTATGAAAATGCAGTGATCATGAACATTTTTTGTGGATAAGAAGCACCATGAGCGTCAGATTTTTGAACGTTTACACCAACATATATTTGGTGAGAAAATTGATAAATTATCAATTATAATCCATCATTCTTAATCAAATAAGGAATGGAACTATATGACGGGAATGTTGACTGATTTGTAGATATACTGAAAGGATAAAGAAACGCAGGGTAATATTTATTCCGATATTTTGAAAACGCGTTCTCCAAATGAAGTGAAACTTTGTGGATTGAGTAATTAGTTCATATTACACCTTGTCATGTATCGAAAATTTAGTCACGGTGCAGTGCGCAGCTCTGGTAAATGAAGGAATAAAAAAAACAAGAATCTCGTGCACCGTGTTGTTCTGGTCTCATGCAGCGTTGGTCAAGTCACTCTTCGTTAGTCTTTATACAGACCAACTACTTCCCTAAAATTAATTGAGAATTTAATTCGTTTTAAGAATGGCACGACTCACAGAAGTTCAGAGGGTCAGGCCATTCAGATGCTGATGCAAGGACAGCTGCAAAATCAGATTGCTAGGCACTTTGGTGCTAATGTTTCCACCATAGAACGTCTTGTAAGACGTCTTCGGGAAACTGGGCGATTGGCCGATCGGCCTAGGTCAGGACGTCCGCGCGTAACGTCACGACGTCAGGATCGCTATATCGTCGTCTCTCATGTGCGTAATCGGCGCCTTACTGCCGTTGAGAGTTGCACTTAATGTTCGTGGAAATCATGGGCGTCCGATAAGTTCAAAAACTGTAAGGAATTGATTACGAGAAGTTGGTGTAAGAGCACGTCGCCCCTACGTAGGTCCACACCTTACCCTTGCTGCACATGCTCCACGACGGTTTCCACTGAGGCAGTGGAGACAAGTTTTCTTTACGGACGAGTCTCGATTCTGTCTTTATCGATCTGACGGCCGTCAACGTGTCTACCGACGTCGTGACGAACGTTTTACGGACGCTTGCGTTGTAGAGAGGGATAGGTTTGGTGGCGGTTCAGTAATGGTGTGGGAAGGAATCTCACACGGGTTAAAATCACTATTGGTTGTTATTGATGGCAATTTCACAGCAGCTAAGTATAGAGATGAGATCCTCCGACCCCATGTTATCCTTTTCATACAGCAGCATAATCTAACCATCCAGCAGGATAATGCTAGGCCCCACGTAGCAAGGATTTGCCAAGTCTTTCTGGCCAACAACAACATTCAACCACTAGACTGGCCGCCATATAGCCCTGATTTGTCCCCGATCGAGCATCTTTGGAACCAGTTGGATAGACAGATTCGAAAGCGCCAGCCACCCCCTGCTACTCGAGAGCAGTTGACCAGAGCTCTGATTGAAGAGTGGGACAACATCCCCATAAGACGGATTAACGCTCTCATGAACTCTATGACCAGAAGAATAAGGGCCGTGACCACAGCAAACGGCGGACACACAAGATATTGATGTCTCAGTTCAATTTCAATTTCAAAATCCTATGGGTCCATTCAATTTAATCGTTAGTACCTCTAAACCAGTTGTCAGATGCAAAATACAGACTTTGGAAATTTTTAAGCTTTAATTTATCTGTATGTATACAAAATTTCGTTTTAAATGAAGCCCGATATCATACTTGATTTCTGGTTTAAAGTTCACCCTGCGTTTCTTTATCCTTTTAGTATACATTGTAAACTATGAAGTGGTTAAATTAAAAAAATCTACGAAACAGACTAAGTAAGACAGAACGCCTGTACGGAGACAAACTAATACAACACTCAGATTAGCCAATTTTATACCAATTTTGGCGTGCTTTGCCGCATTGAATAGTAGTAAAGTTCGTCTTAGAACTGTCGACAGGGGTGAATGCCTTAAATGTATTTGTTGGCACTGCACGTGCACGCATGACGGCTGTTTTCACACGTGCCAACAGCGTTGTCTGTTTTCTAACTTTTAGTTCCTAACAGGCCTACATTGTTTATTTATATTAATTTTTAATGTTATAAGAAATAATTATTTGATACAATAAAGATGTTTTATGATAGTTATCAAATGTATTTGTATCTACGGCTGCGTAAACAAATGGGCTTTATGGCTATTTACCTTAAGTCTGGCAAACATTTCTGATAAAGCTGACCAGTTTCATAAAACTTAATGTGTACAGATATGTTTGATGTGATTTACCAAACTATTATGACGTTCTAACGACTTATATCGGCTGTGTGAAATCGTGGAGAAAGAAAAGGTTGTAGAATATAAATCAATTTTAAGGAACTTCAAACTATTCTCTAACTTGAACTGCAAACTACACGTACAAGGTCAAATTGGCCAATATGCATTTCCCAGACTAGTAATTACCAAAAAGTGAATCAGCAAATTTAAATGATCATTCAAAGAAACGTATCTCACGCGCAACTTAATACTCTTACATAATCCGAACGCCATGAGCATTTTCGAAAACACTACGATACTGTCCTCAGATTCGATGTCAACAGGGGTCAGGAGGTCAAAGGATACTAATGAGCTCCAGGACGATAGGCTCAAATTTGTTTCTATGAACCGTCATAAATGTTATCTCTGCGACCAGAAAATAAACATAACAAAAATTGTATTTCAGAATAATTGCTACTACAACAACTTGTGGTAAGGATTGATGATGAAATATTACAAAAATACGTAATACAGATCTGTGAAAGTAACCTGTTTACTGAGATGGATTGCATTCAAATAGGCTGAAGAATAAACAAAATTATTTACTTCTTATTTTTAACAATAATAGCTGCCTTCTGACGTTAATCAGTCGTGTGTTAACTTCTGAGTGATCATGTATTTACATATTTCTAGTCATAAATATTAGAATAAAAGACTAGAACTACAATTACTATATTTATGACAAATGTCTTAAACTTATAATATAAAGCATTGGCATTTAACGTCTAAAATTAAGGGGGAATCATTTACACATGAAATTCAGTATATTGTCCTTATCTGAGGCCTTGATTCCAGTACTATGAGGTATGTTTGAACCATTCTGTATCCATTTAAATATACATTAAATGTAATTAAAACTATGGAGTCGGAGGAATCATCCCTTTTCACTGTCCACAAAAACCAGATCTATTCAGATGAATGTGCGACCGAGTCATTCTATTTTCGGTATGTAATTAGTTCCACGTCGATTTTGTAGCGCCGACTTTAACAGTAATATCTTCTCGCGCGCCATACTGGCGTTACTTGATCCAGGTAAACTATTTACCTGTTAATTAGTCTGTTGTGATAAACCATGGTATACTGTTGTGATAGATAAACCATGGTATACTGTTGTGATAGATAAGCACCATGGTACACTCTTGCGATAGATAAATCATGGTATACTGTTGTGATAGATAAATCATGGTATACTGTTGTGATAGATAAATCATGGTATACTGTTGTGATAGATAAACCATGGTATACTGTTGTGATAGATAAATCATGGTATACTGTTGTGATAGATAAATCATGGTATACTGTTGTGATAGATAAATCATGGTATACTGTTGTGATAGATAAATCATGGTATACTGTTGTGATAGATAAATCATGGTATACTGTTGTGATAGATAAATCATGGTATACTGTTGTGACCATAAATCATATACTGTTGTGATAGATAAATCATGGTATACTGTTGTGATAGATATGGTATACTGTTGTAATATATAAGAACCATGGTATAATGTTGCGATAGATAAATCATAGTATACTGTTTTGATAGATAAATCATGGTATACTGTTGTGGTAGATAAATCATGGTATACTGTTGTGATAGATAAATCATGGTATACTGTTGTGATAGATAAATCATGGTATACTGTTGTGATAGATAAATCATGGTATACTGTTGTGATAGATAAATCATGGTATACTGTTTTGATAGATAAATCATGGTATACTCTTGTGATAGATAAATCATAGTATACTGTTGTGATAGATAAATCATGATATACTGCTGTGATAGATAAATCATGGTATACTGTTGTGATAGATAAATCATGGTATACTGTTGTGATAGATAAACCGTGGTATACTGTTGTGATAGATAAATCATGGTATACTGTTGTGATAGATAAATCATGGTATACTGTTGTGATAGATAAACGATGGTATACTGTTGTGATAGATAAATCATGGTATACTGTTGTGATAGATAAATCATGGTATACTGTTGTGATAGATAAATCATGGTATACTCTTGTGATAAATAAATCATGTTATACTCTTGTGATAGATAAATAATGGTATACTGTTGTGATAGATAAACCATGGTAAACTGATGTGATAGATAAACCGTGGTATACTGTTGTGATAGATAAACGATGGTATACTGTTGTGATAGATAAATCATGGTATACTGTTGTGATAGATAAATCATGGTATACTGTTGTGATAGATAAATCATTATATAATGTGAGAGATAAATCATGGTATACTGTTGTGATAGATCAACCATGGCATACTTTCTTGTGATAGATAAATCATTTGATACTGTTGTTATAGATAAATCATGGTATACTGTTGTGATAGATAAACCATGGTATACTGTTGTTATAGATAAATCATGATCTACTGTTGTAATAGATAAATCATTGTATATTGTTTTGATAGATAAATCATGGTATACTGTTTTGATAGATAAACCGTGGTATACTGTTGTGATAGATAAATCATGGTATACTGTTGTGATAGATAAATCATGGTATACTGTTGTGATAGATAAATCATGGTATACTGTTGTGATAGATAAATCATGATATACTGCTGTGATAGATAAAACATTATATAATGTTGTGATAGATAAATCATGGTATACTGTTGTGATAGATAAACCATGGTATACTGTTGTGATATATAAATCATGATAGATAAATCATGGTATACTGTTTTGATATATAAACCATGGTATACTGTTGTGATAGATAAATCATTATATATTGTTGTGATAGATAAACCATGGTATATTGTTGTGATAGATAAATCATTATATACTGTTGTGATAGATAAATCATGGTATACTGTTGTGATAGATAAATCATGGTATACTGTTGTGATAGATAAACCATTATATACTGTTGTGATAGATAAATCATGGTATACTGTTGTGATAGATAAATCATGGTATGCTGCAGTGATAGATAGAACCATGGTATTCTGTTGTGATAGATAAATCATGGTATACTGTTGTGATAGATAAATCATGGTATATTGTTGTGATAGATAAACCATGGTAATGTTGTGATAGATAAATACTGTATTGTGATAGATAAATCATGGTATTCTGTTGTGATAGATAAATCATGGTATACTGTTGTGATAGATAAATCATGGTATACTGTTGTGATAGATAAACCATGGTATACTGTTGTTATAGATAAATCATGATCTACTGTTGTAATAGATAAATCATTGTATATTGTTTTGATAGATAAATCATGGTATACTGTTGTGATAGATAAATCATGGTATACTGTTGTGATAGATAAATCATGCTATACTGTTGTGATAGATAAATCATGGTATGCTGCAGTGATAGATAAGAACCATGGTATACTGTTGTGATAGATAAATCATGGTATACTGTTGTGATAGATAAATCATGGTATACTGTTGTGATAGATAAATCATTATATACTGTTGTGATAGATAAACCATGGTATACTGTTGTGATAGATAAATCATGGTATACTGTTGTGATAGATAAATCATGGTATACTGTTGTGATAGATAAATCATTTGATACTGTTGTGATAAATAAATCATGGTATACTGTTGTGATAGATAAACCATGGTATACTGTTGTTATAGATAAATCATAGTATACTGTTTTGATAGATAAATCATGGTATACTGTTGTGGAAGATAAATCATGGTATACTGTTGTGATAGATAAACCATGGTATACTGTTGTGATAGATAAGCACCATGGTACACTCTTGCGATAGATAAATCATGGTATACTGTTTTGATAGATAAATCATGGTATACTCTTGTGATAGATAAATCATGGTATACTGTTGTGATAGATAAATCATGGTATACTGTTGTGATAGATAAATCATGGTATACTGTTGTGATAGATAAACCATGGTATACTGTTGTTATAGATAAATCATGGTATACTTTTGTGATAGATAAATCATGGTATACTGTTGTGATAGATAAATCATGGTATACTGTTGTGATAGATAAACCATTATATACTGTTGTGATAGATAAATCATGGTATGCTGCAGTGATAGATAAATCATGGTATACTGTTGTGATAGATAAATCATGGTATACTGTTGTGATAGATAAACCATGGTATACTGTTGTCATAGATAAACCATGGTGTACTGTTTTGATAGATAAATCATGGTATACTGTTGTGATAGATAAATCATGGTATACTGTTGTGATAGATAAATCATGGTATACTGTTGTGATAGATAAATCATGGTATACTCTTGTGATAGATAAGAACCATGGTATACTGTTGTGATAGATAAATCATTTGATACTGTTGTTTTAGATAAATCATGGTATACTGTTGTGATAGATAAACCATTATATACTGTTGTGATAGATAAATCATGGTATACTGTTGTGATAGATAAATCATGGTATACTTTTGTGATAGATAAATCATGGTATATTCTGTATAATCATAGATAGATAAATCATGGTATACTGTTGTGATAGATAAATCATGGTATACTGTTGTGATAGATAAATCATGGTATACTGTTGATATAGATAAATCATGGTATACTCTTGTGATAGATAAATCATGGTATACTGTTGTGATAGATAAATCATGGTATACTGTTGTGATAGATAAACCATGCTATACTGTTGTGATAGATAAATCATTGTATACTGTTGTGATAGATAAATCATGGTATACTGTTGTGATAGATAAATCATGGTATACTGTTGTGATAGATAAACCATGGTATACTGTTGTGATAGATAAATCATGGTATACTGTTGTGATAGATAAATCATGGTATACTGTTGTGATAGATAAACCATGGTATACTGTTGTGATAGATAAATCATGATATATTTTGCTGTGATAGATAAATCATGGTATACTGTTGTGATAGATAAATCATAGTATAATGTTTTGATAGATAAATCATTATATATTGTTGTGATAGATAAGTCATTATATACTGTTGTGATAGATAAATCATGGTATACTGTTGTGATAGATAAATCATGGTATACTGTTGTGATAGATAAATCATGATATACTGCTGTGATAGATAAATCATTATATAATGTTGTGATAGATAAATCATGGTATACTGTTGTGATAGATAAACCATGGTATACTGTTGTGATAGATAAATCATGGTATACTGTTGTGATAGATAAATCATGGTATACTGTTGTGATAGATAAATCATGGTATACTGTTGTGATAGATAAATCATGGTATATTGTTGTGATAGATAAACCATAGTATACTGTTGTGATAGATAAATCATTCTATACTATTGTGATAGATAAATCATGGTATACTGTTGTGATAGATAAATCATTAAATACTTCTGTGATAGATAAATCATGGTATGCTGTTGTGATAGAAAAGAACCATGGTATACTGTTGTGATAGATAAATCATTAAATACTGTTGTGATAGATAAATCATGGTATACTGTTGTGATAGATAAATCATTATATACTGTTGTGATAGATAAATCATGGTATACTGTTGTGATAGATAAATCATGGTATACTGTTGTGATAGATAAGCACCATGGTACACTCTTGCGATAGATAAATCATGGTATACTGTTGTGATAGATAAATCATGGTATACTCTTGTGATAGATAAATCATTTGATACTGTTGTTATAGATAAATCATGGTATACTGTTGTGATAGATAAACCATGGTATACTGTTGTGATAGATAAACCATGGTATACTGTTGTGATAGATAAATCATGGTATACTGTTGTGATAGATAAATCATTGTATACTGTTGTGATAGATAAATCATGGTATACTGTTGTGATAGATAAATCATGGTATACTGTTGTGATAGATAAATCATGGTATACTGTTGTGATAGATAAATCATGGTATACTGTTGTGATAGATAAATCATGGTATGCTGTTGTGATAGATAAATCATGGTATACTGTTGTGATAGATAAATCATGGTATACTGTTGTGATAGATAAACCATGGTATACTGTTGTGATAGATAAATCATTGTATACTGTTGTGATAGATAAATCATGCTATAATGTTGTGATAGATAAATCATGGTATGCTGCAGTGATAGATAAGAACCATGGTAAACTGTTGTGATAGATAAATAGATAAATCATGGTATACTGTTGTGATAGATAAATCATGGTATGCTGCAGTGATAGATAGAACCATGGTATTCTGTTGTGATAGATAAATCATGGTATATTGTTGTGATAGATAAACCATGGTGTACTGTTTTGATAGATAAATCATGGTATACTCTTGTGATAGATAAATCATGGTATACTGTTGTGATAGATAAATCATGCTGCTGTGATAGATAAATCATGGTATACTGTTGTGATAGATAAATCATGGTATACTGTTGTGATAGATAAATCATGGTATACTGTTGTGATAGATAAATCATGGTATACTGTTGTGATAGATAAACCATGGTTTACTGTTGTGATAGATAAACGTTGGTATACTGTTGTGATAGATAAATCATGGTATACTGTTGTTTTAGATAAATCATGGTATACTGTTTTGATAGATAAATCATGGTATACTGTTGTGATAGATAAACCATGGTATACTGTTGTGATAGATAAATCATGGTATACTGTTGTGATAGATAAATCATGGTATACTGTTGTGATAGATAAATCATGGTATACTGTTGTGATAGATAAATCATGGTATACTCTTGTGATAGATAAATCATGGTATACTGTTGTGATAGATAAATCATGATATACTGTTGTGATAGATAAATCATGGTATACTGTTGTGATAGATAAATCATGGTATACTGTTGTGATAGATAAATCATTATATACTGTTGTGATAGATAAATCATGGTATACTGTTGTGATAGATAAACCATGGTATACTGTTGTGATAGATAAATCATGGTATACTGTTGTGATAGATAAATCATGGTATACTGTTGTGATAGATAAATCATGGTATACTGTTGTGATAGATAAATCATTTTATACTGTTGTGATAGATAAATCATGGTATACTGTTGTGATAGATAAATCATGGTATACTGCTGTGATAGATAGATAAACCATGGTATACTGTTGTGATAGATAAATCATGGTATACTGTTGTGATAGATAAACCATGGTATACTGTTGTGATAGATAAATCATGGTATACTGTTGTGATAGATAAACCATGGTATACTGTTGTGATATATAAGAACCAGGGTATAATGTTGCGATAGATAAATCATAGTATACTGTTTTGATAGATAAATCATGGTATACTGTTGTGATAGATAAATCATGGTATACTGTTGTGATAGATAAGAACCATGGTATACTGTTGTGATAGATAAATCATTTGATACTGTTGTGATAGATAAATCATGGTATACGGTTGTGATAGATCAACCATGGTATACTGTTGTGATAGATAAATCATGGTATACTGTTGTGATAGATAAATCATGGTATACTGTTGTGATAGATAAACCATTATATACTGTTGTGATAGATAAATCATGGTATACTGTTGTGATAGATAAATCATGGTATGTTGCAGTGATAGATAAGAACCATGGTATTCTGTTGTGATAGATAAATCATGGTATACTGTTGTGATAGATAAATCATGGTATACTCTTGTGATAGATAAGAACCATGGTACACTCTTGCGATAGATAAATCATGGTATACTGTTGTGATAGATAAATCATTTGATACTGTTGTTATAGATAAATCATGGTATACTGTTGTGATAGATAAACCATGGTATACTGTTGTGATAGATAAATCATGGTATACTGTTGTGATAGATAAATCATGGTATACTGTTGTGATAGATAAACCGTAAACTGATGGTATACTGTTGTGATAGATAAATCATGGTATACTGTTGTGATAGATAAATCATGGTATACTGTTGTGATAGATAAATCATGGTATACTGTTGTGATAGATAAATCATGGTATACTGTTGTGATAGATAAATCATGGTATACTTTTGTGATAGATAAATCATGGTATATTCTTGTGATATATAAGAACCATGGTACACTCTTGCGATAGATAAATCATGGTATACTGTTGTGATAGATAAATCATGGTATACTGTTGTGATAGATAAATCATGGTATACTGTTGTGATAGATAAATCATGGTATACTGTTGTGATAGATAAATCATGGTATACTGTTGTGATAGATAAATCATGGTATACTGTTGTGATAGATAAACCATGGTATACTGTTGTGATAGATAAATCATGGTATACTGTTGTGATAGATAAATCATGGTATACTGTTGTGATAGATAAATCATGGTATACTGTTGTGATAGATAAATCATGGTATACTGTTGTGATAGATAAATCATGGTATACTGTTGTGATAGATAAACCATGGTATACTGTTGTCATAGATAAATCATTCTCTACTATTGTGATAGATAAATCATGGTATACTGTTGTGATAGATCAATCATTAAATACTTCTGTGATAGATAAATCATGGTATACGGTTGTGATAGACAAATCATTATATGCTGTTCTGATAGATGAATCATGGTATACCGTTGTGATAGATAAATCATTAAATACTTCTGTGATAGATAAATCATGGTATACTGTTGTGATAGATAAACGATGGTATACTGTTGTGATAGATAAATCATGGTATACTGTTGTGATAGATCAATCATTATATACTGTTGTGATAGATAAATCATGGTATACTGTTGTGATAGATAAACCATGGTATACTGTTGTGATAGATAAATCATGGTATACTGTTGTGATAGATAAATCATTTGATACTGTTGTTATAGATAAATCATGGTATACTGTTGTGATAGATAAATCATTGTATATTGTTTTGATAGATAAATCATGGTATACTGTTGTGATAGATAAACCATGGTATACTGTTGTGATAGATAAACCATGGTATACTGTTGTGATAGATAAATCATGGTATACTGTTGTGATAGATAAATCATGGTATACTGTTTTGATAGATAAATCATGGTATACTGTTGTGATAGATAAATCATGGTATACTGTTGTGATAGATAAATCATGGTATACTGTTGTGATAGATAAATCATGGTATACTGTTGATATAGATAAATCATGGTATACTTTTGTGATAGATAAATCATGGTATACTCTTGTGAAAGATAAGCACCATGGTATACTGTTGTGATAGATAAATCATGGTATACTGTTGTGATATATAAATCATGGTATACTGTTGTGATAGATAAATCATTATATACTGTTGTGATAGATAAATCATGATATACAGTTGTGATAGATAAACCATGGTATATGTTGTGATATACATGTATACTGTTGTGATAGGTAAATCATGGTATTCACTTGTGATAGATAAATCATTTGATACTGTTGTGATAGATAAATCATTTGATACTGTTGTTTTAGATAAATCATGGTATACTGTTGTGATAGATAAACCATTATATACTGTTGTGATAGATGAATCATGCTATACTGTTGTGATAGATAAATCATGGTATGCTGCAGTGATAGATAAGCACCATGGTATACTGTTGTGATAGATAAATCATGGTATACTCTTGTGACAGATAAACCATGGTTTACTGTTGTGATAGATAAGCACCATGGTACACTCTTGCGATAGATAAATCATGGTATACTGTTGTGATAGATAAACCATGGTATACTGTTGTGATAGATAAATCATGGTATACTGTTGTGATAGATAAATCATGGTATACTGTTGTGATAGATAAATCATGCTATACTGTTGTGATAGATAAATCATGGTATGCTGCAGTGATAGATAAGAACCATGGTATACTGTTGTGATAGATAAATCATGGTATACTCTTGTGATAGATAAATCATTTGATACTGTTGTTATAGATAAATCATGGTATACTGGCATACTTTTGTGATACATAAGAACCATGGTTTACGGTTGTGATAGATAAACCATGGTATACTGTTGTGATAGATAAATCATGATCTACTGTTGTAATAGATAAATCATTGTATATTGTTCTGATAGATAAATCATGGTATACTGTTGTGATATCTAAACCGTGGTATACTGTTGTGATAGATAAATCATGGTATACTGTTGTGATAGATAAATGATGGTATACTTTTGTGATCGATAAATCATGGTATATTCTTGTGATAGATCAACCATGGTAAACTGATGTGATAGATAAACCGTGGTATACTGTTGTGATAGATAAATCATGGTATACTGTTGTGATAGATAAATCATGGTATACTGTTGTGATAGATAAATCATGGTATACTGTTGTGATAGATAAACCGTGGTATACTGTTGTGATAGATAAACCATTGTATACTGTTGTGATAGATAAATCATGGTATACTGTTTTGATAGATAAATCATGCTATACTGTTGTGATAGATAAACCATGGTATACTGTTGTGATAGATAAATCATGGTATACTGTTGTGATAGATAAATCATGGTATACTGTTGTGATAGATAAATCATGGTATACTGTTGTGATAGATAAATCATGGTATACTGTTGTGATAGATAAATCATGGTATACTGTTGTGATAGATAAATCATTAGATACTGTTGTGATAGATAAATCATGGTATACTGTTGTGATAGATAAATCATGGTATGCTGCAGTGATAGATAAATCATGGTATACTGTTGTGATAGATAAATCATGGTATACTGTTGTGATAGATAAATCATGGTATACTGTTGTGATAGATAAATCATGGTATACTGTTGTGATAGATAAATCATGGTATACTGTTGTGGTAGATAAATCATGGTATACTGTTGTTGATAAATCATGGTATACTGTTGTTATAGATAAATCATGGTATACTGTTGTGATAGATAAATCATGGTATACTGTTGTGATAGATAAATCATGGTATACTGTTGTGATAGATAAATCATGGTGTACTGTTTTGATAAATAAATCAAGGTATACTCTTGTGATAGATAAATAATGGTTTACTGTTGTGATAGATAAACCATGGTATACTGTTGTTGTGTATATAGATAAATCATGGTATACTGTTGTGATAGATAAATCATGGTATACTGTTGTGATAGATAAACCATGGTATACTGTTGTGATAGATAAATCATGGTATACTGTTGTGATAGATAAATCATGATCTACTGTTGAAATAGATAAATCATTGTATATTGTTTTGATAGATAAATCATGGTATACTGTTGTGGACGATAAATCATGGTATACTGTTGTGATAGATAAACCATGGTATACTGTTGTGATAGATAAATCATGGTATACTGTTGTGATAGATAAATCATAGTATACTGTTGTGATAGATAAATCATTATATACTGTTGTGATAGATAAATCATGGTATACTGTTGTGATAGATCAATCATGGTATACTTCTGTGATAGATAAATCATGGTATACTGTTGTGATAGATAAATCATGGTATACTGTTGTGATAGATAAACCATGGTATACTGTTGTGATAGATAAATCATGGTATACTGTTGTGATAGATAAATCATGGTATACTGTTGTGATAGATAAATCATTTGATACTGTTGTTATAGATAAATCATGGTATACTGTTGTGATAGATAAATCATGGTATACTGTTGTGATAGATAAATCATGCTATACTGTTGTGATAGATAAATCATGGTATACTGTTGTGATAGATAAATCATGGTATACTGTTGTGATAGATAAATCATGGTATACTGTTGTGATAGATAAATCATGGTATACTGTTGTGATAGATAAATCATGGTATACTGTTGTGATAGATAAATCATGGTATACTGTTGTGATAGATAAATCATGGTATACTGTTGTGATAGATAAATCATGGTATACTGTTGTGATAGATAAACCATGGTATACTGTTGTGATAGATAAATCATGGCATACTTTTGTGATACATAAGAACCATGGTTTACTGTTGTGATAGATAAACCATGGTATACTGTTGTGATAGATAAATCATGGTATACTGTTGTGATAGATAAATCATGGTATACTGTTGTGATAGATAAACCATTATATAGTGTTGTGATAGATGAATCATGCTATACTGTTGTGATAGATAAATCATGGTATGCTGCAGTGATAGATAGGCACCATGGTACACTCTTGCGATAGATAAATCATGGTATACTGTTGTGATAGATAAATCATGGTATACTGTTGTGATAGATAAATCATGGTATACTGTTGTGATAGATAAATCATGGTATACTGTTGTGATAGATAAACCATGGTATACTGTTGTGATAGATAAACCATGGTATACTGTTGTGATAGATAAATCATGGTATACTGTTGTGATAGATAAATCATGGTATACTGTTGTGATAGATAAATCATGGTATACTGTTGTGATAGATAAACCATGGTATACTGTTGTGATAGATAAACTGTTGTCAGATAAATATACTGTTGTGATAGATAAATCATGGTATACTGTTGTGATAGATAAATCATGGTATACTGTTGTGGATAGATAAATCATGGTATACTGTTGTGATAGATAAACCATGGTTTACTGTTGTGATAGATAAATCATGGTATACTCTTTTGATAGATAAATCATGGTATACTCTTGTGATAGATAAATCATGGTAAACTGTTGTGATAAATAAATCATGGTATACTCTTGTGATAGATAAATCATGGTACACTCTTGCGATAGATAAATCATGGTATACTGTTGTGATAGATAAACCGTGGTATACTTTTGAGATAGATAAATCATGGTATACTGTTGTGATAGATAAATCATGGTACACTGTTGTGAAAGATACATCATCGTATACTGTTGTGATAGACCAATCATGGTATATTCTTGTGATAGATAAGCACCATGGTACACTCTTGCGATAGATAAATCATGGTATACTGTTGTTGATATCAATACTGTTGTGATGATAGATAGATATCATGGTATACTGTTGTGATAGATAAATCATGGTATACTGTTGTGATAGATAAATCATGGTATACTGTTGTGATAGATAAATCATGGTATACTGTTGTGATAGATAAATCATGGTATACTGTTGTGATAGATAAATCATGGTATACTGATGTGATAGATAAAATGTGGTATACTGTTGTGATAGATAAATCATGGAATACTGTTGTGATAGATAAATCATGGTATACTGTTGTTTTAGATAAATCATGGTATACTGTTTTGATAGATAAATCATGGTATACTGTTGTGGTAGATAAATCATGGTATACTGTTGTGATAGATAAATCATGGTATACTGTTGTGATAGATAAATCATGGTATACTGTTGTGATAGATAAATCATGGTATACTGTTGTGAAGGATAAACTGTGGTATACTGTTGTGATAGATAAATCATGGTACACTGTTGTGATTGATAAATCATGGTATACTGTTGTGATAGATAAATCATGGTATACTGTTGTGATAGATAAATCATGGTATACTGTTGTGATAGATAAATCATGGTATACTGTTGTGATAGATAAATCATGGTATACTGTTGTGATAGATAAACCATGGTATACTGTTGTGATACATAAGAACCATGGTATACTGTTGTGATAGATAAACCATGGTATACTGTTGTGATAGATAAACCATGGTATACTGTTGTGATAGATAAATCATGGTATACTGTTGTGATAGATAAATCATGATATACTGTTGTGATAGATAAATCATGGTATACTGTTGTGATAGATAAATCGTACTATACTGTTGTGATAGATAAACTGTGGTATACTGTTGTGATAGATAAATCATGGTATACTGTTGTGATAGATAAATCATTATATACTGTTGTGATAGATAAACCATGGTATACTGTATGATAGATAATAACCATGGTACAAATTTGCGATAGATAAATCATGGTATACTGTTGTGATAGATAAACCATTATATAGTGTTGTGATAGATAAAGCTTAGTATAATGTTGTGATAGATAAATCAAGGTATACTTTTTTGATAGATAAATCATTATATAATGTTGTGATAGATAAATCATGGTATACTGTTGTGATAGATCAACCATGGTATAATGTTGTGATAGATAAATATAGATAAATCAATATACTGTTGTGATATAAATCTGTTGTGATAGATAAATCATGGTATACTGTTGTGATAGATAAATCATGGTATACTGTTGTGATAGATAAACCATGGTTTACTGTTGTGATAGATAAACCATGGTATACTGTTGTGATAGATAAATCATGGTATACTCTTGTGATAGATAAGAACCATGGTATACTGTTGTGATAGATAAATCAGTATACTGTTGTGAAATATAATCATGATATACTGTTTATAGATAATTTCATGGTAAACTGTTGTGATAGATTCATGGTATACTGTTGTGATAGATAAATCATTTATACTGTTGTGTGATCATAAACCATGGTATATGGTATACTGTTGTGATAGATAAACATGGTAAAAACACAGATAAACACACAGATTAATGAACTCAGGTGAAATATACGATAGGTTTTAAACTCGTCAAAATCAAATTTTGACACAACAACATTTTTTCTGTTATCCTATCATCAACATTTTCCTTTGTTAAGTATTCAGATGATCCAATCCAACGTTCATTCAATAACTTTCTTCCTTTTATTCAAACTGCTTGTTCCACTTTTGTATCGACTTTGACAACGTTTTTACACGAGTATTAGTCCGAGACAATAAGAAGCATGTTTACCCTGAATTTCTGCCCTTTTTATCGTTATGTTAGGGATCTTTTTCCTCTTCATCTTTTTGTTCATTTTATCGTCGACTCATTCACCGCCAATACACAGTGATCTCCTTCCTTGTCTACAGTGTTACCATTCGGCGAATGATTATCGCAGCACATGTGCAGAATCGTCAAAATTCACAGCAGTGATTTTATCAATAAGACTATCCGAAACTGCGAACAAAAGAATATGGATGAGATAACCTGAAACGTCTGGCGAATCAGCAGCTGCAACCATCTTGTGTGAACGAAAGTGGAACTTGCATTACCTTGTTAGGGTAATTACATCATGAAAGTGATGGCGGGTTAAGACAAGATTAAGATCCGGCTCACGTGGCAAATCTTTAACAAGTCATCGCTATAATCTCTCATGAAATAGACTGAGCAGTGTTTTAAGTATCAATCTATCATTTGTAGTGATCACGTGTTCCTCGTAACTCAAGTCACAATTAGATTTCAAGAAATATTAAGTTAAACTTATCTTCGCGTTAGTAGTCAACTAAATCTGTTTGATAAAATATATTTTACATTTAGATTAATTATAATGGCATTAAAAGCATTTACCTTATACCGACAAAGATATATTTCACTATTACAAAGTTTTATTAGAACCCTGATAATTTCACGAGTAACATGTATGTACATCTATGAATAATGCTCTTTATGTAGTGCTTAATGATATGTTTAAACAAAAAACGCGTGCTTTTATATAAAGTCTATACGCTTGTGTCAAATGTCTTACAATACTTTTATTTGTTTGTTTTTGCAATTTTTCTTGAAACCACAATCTCGAATCAGTCACTTAATAAAGAAACTTGTATATATTTCAGTCTCGTTTAAAACACATTTTATCATTTATCATAGGATTGATATAGAATTTCTTGAATTAAATATCTGATTATGCATAAAAATTCACAGATAGCAGAAATATAATCAATCACCTATGACCTTTTACACTTTTACAGAAGTCAAAAGGTCAACAGACTTTGAACTTTACATGCATGAAATAAGTGTCGATTTCCTCGTTTACATCACGTGACATGAAAAACTCAAGGTTTATGCGATTTCTCTCTGTTTTGTGTGTTCAAGTTTAAATATGAGCCGTCATGGACACGTCTGTAGCGAACGTCAGAACCAAGATACTGAAACCGTGTCGAACAAGGCTTCAAATAAAAAACAGAGATAATTTATGTACTGCAGGTGTTGATGATTTGTTTTTTATGAAACAAGAATTCCTCAAAGTTATTCAACTTATCAAGTGGACCAAGAACGATTAGGCGGAAAATGATAGTCTTTCGTGTTTGTTTCTCTTTGACAGATAAATGTAATTATTTGATAAAATTGTAACTATTTATATCACAACGGAAATTCTCAGCTTCTTAACCATTTCGCTTTTATCTATTTATCTGTTCTTTCTTGGTTTAGATATACCGCTTTGTACAGCAACACTAAACAACATAAAAACTAGACACAATTTAAAAGCAATTGCGACATAATCAACGATACGGATCTACAAAATGGATCTTAATATCATAGCCAAGAAGTAGTCACTCAATTACTCTGGCTTAGTTCGTCAATAAATTAACATCGTTATGTTTCGTCATTAAATTGATCAGTTTGTTAAGTCAGTACGTTTATCATCAGTGTGTTGCTTTAGTTTGTTAATGGGTATAAACAAGTTTAGCCTAGCAGTTAGTGTGTTAATCAGTCATTAATCTCGTAAATATCATATATGTAGTGATGTAATTAGTGTTAATAAGTTATAAACCTCGTAAATATCAGATATGTAGTGATGTAATTAGTGTTAATAAGTCATAAATCTCGTAAATATCAAATATGTAGTGATGTAATAAGTGTTTATCAGTCGTAAATATCAGATATGTAGTGATGTAATTAGTGTGTTAATTAGTCCTAAATATCGTAAATATCAGATATGCAATGATGTAATTAGTGTTAATCAGTCATAAATCTCGTAAATATAAGATATGTAGTGCTGTAATTAGTGTAAATCAGTCGTAAATCTCGTAAATATCAGGTATGTAGTGATGTAATTAGTGTGTCAATTAGTCCTAAATCTCGTAAATATCAGATACGTAGTGATGTAATTAGTGTTAATCATTCATAAATCTCGCAAATATCAGATATGCAGTGATGTAATTAGTGTTAATCAGTCGTAAATATCAGATAGGTAGTGATGCAATTATTGTGTTAATTAGTCCTAAATCTCGTAAATATCATATATGTAGTGATGTAGTTAGTGTTAATCAGTCATCAATCTCGTAAATATCAGATATGTAGTGATGTAATTAGTGTTAATGTATATATCAGACATAAATAATTCGTAAATATCAGATATGTAGTGATGTAATTAGTGTGTTAATTAGTCCTAAATCTCGTAAATATCAGATATGTAGTGATGTAATTAGTGTTAATCAGTCATAAATCTCGTAAATATCAGATATGTAGTGATGTAATTAGTGTTAATCAGTCGTAAATATCAGATATGTAGTGATGTAATTAGTGTGTTAATTAGTCCTAAATATTGTAAATATCAGATATGTAGTGATGTAATTAGTGTTCAGTCCTAAATAGTAAATATCATATATGTAGTTAATAGTGTGTAAATATCAGATATGTAGTGATGTAATTAGTGTTAATCAGTGATAAATATCGTAAATATCAGATATATATAGTGTTATCGTAAATAATCGTAAATATCAGATATGTAGTGATGTAATTAGTGTGTTAATAGTGATAAATCTCGTAAATATCAGATATATAGTGATGTAATTAGTGTTAATCAGAACTAAATCTCGTAAATATCAGATATGCAGTGATGTAATTAGTGTTAATAAGTCATAAATCTCGTAAAATTCAGATATGTAGTGATGTAATTAGTGTGTTAATTAGTCCTAAATCTCTTAAATATCATATATGTAGTGATGTAATTAGCGTTAATCAGTGATAAATATCGTAAATATCAGATATGCAGTGATGTAATTAGTGTTAATAAGTCATAAATCTCGTAAATATCATATATGTAGTGATGTAATATGTTAATAGTGATGTATATTAGTGATGTAATTAGTGTCAATTAGTCATAAATATCGTAAATATCAGATATGTAATGATGTAATTAGTGTGTTAATTAGTCCTAAATCTCGTAAATATCAGATGTGTAGTGATGTAATTATTGTGTTAAATTCTCCTAAATATCTTAAATATCAGATATATAATGATGTTATTAGTGTGTTAATTAGTCCTAAATCTCGTTAATATCAGATATGTAGTGATGTAATTAGTGTTAATCATTCATAAATCTCGCAAATATCAGATAGGTAGTGATGCAATTAGTGTTAAATAAATCTCGTAAATAGATATGTAGTGATGTAATTAGTGTTAATCATAAAGTAAATATCAGATATGTAGTGATGTAATGAGTGTTGATCAGTCATAATCTCGTAAATATCAGATATGTAATGATGTAATTAGTGTGTTAATCAGTCCTAAATCTCGTAAATATCAAATGTGTAGTGATGTAATTAGTGTGTTTAATACTCCTAAATATTTTAAATATCAGATATGTAGTGATGTAATTAGTGTTAATCAGTCGTAAATATCAGATATGCAGTGATGTAATTAGTGTGCTAATTAGTCCTAAATCTCGTAAATATCAGATACATAGTGATGTAATTAGTGTTAATCAGTCATAAATCTCGTAAATATCAGATATGTAGTGATGTAGTTAGTGTTAATCAATCATAAATCTCGTAAATATCAAATATGTAGTGATGTAATTAGTGTGTTTAATGCTTCTAAATATCTCGTAAATATTAGATATGTAGTGATGTAATTAGTGTTAATAAGTCGTAAAAATCAGATATGTAGTGATGTAATTAGTGTGTTAATTAGTCCAAAATCTCGTAAATATCAGATATGTAGTGATGTAATTAGTGTGTTAATTAGTCCTCAATCTCGTAATGTCAGATATGAAGTTATGTAATTAGTGTGTTAATTACTCCTAAATCTCGTAAATATCATATATGTAGTGATATAATTAGTGTGTTAATTAGTCATAAATGTAATAGTGTGTTAAATATCAGATATGTAGTGATGTAATTAGTATTAATAAGTCGGAAATATCAGATATGTAGTGATGTAATTAGTGTTCATCAGTCATAAATCTCGTAAATATCATATATATATTGATGTAATTAGTGTTAATCAGTCATAAATCTCGTAAATATCAGATATGTAGTGATGTAATTAGTGTGTTAATTAGTCCTAAATATCTTAAATATCAGATATATAGTGATGTCATCAGTGTTAATCAGAAATAAATATCGTAAATATCAAATATGTAGTGATGTAATTAGTGTGTTAATTAGTCCTAAATCTCGAAAATATCAGATATGTAGTGATGTAATTAGTGATGTAATTCGTAAATATCAGATATATAGTGTTAATTAGTGTTAATCAGTCATAAATATCTTCAATATCAGATATGTAGTGATGTAATTAGTGTTAATCAGTCGTAAATATCAGATATGTAGTGATGCAATTATATAAATCGTAAATATGATATGTAGTGATGTAATTAGTGTTAATCAGTCATAAATATCGTAAATATCAGATATGTAGTGATGTAATTAGTGTTAATTAGTCCTAAATATCGTAAATATCAGATATGTATTGATGTTATTAGTGTGTTAATTAGTCCTAAATATCTTAAATATCAGATATTCAGTGATGTAATTAGTGTTAATCAGTCGTGAATATCAGATATATAGTGATGTAATTAGTGTTAATCATAAATAGTCCTAAATATCAGATATGTAGTGTAAATATCAGATATATAGTGATGTAATTAGTGTTAATAATTCATTAATCTCGTAAATATCAGAGATGATCGTGATGTAATTAATGTTAATAAGTCATTCATCTCGTAAATATCAGATATGTAATGATGTAATTAGTGTGTTAATTAGTCCTAAATCTCGTAAATATCAGATGTGTAGTGATGTAATTATTGTGTGTCCTAAATATTAAATATCAAATATATAGATATGTATTATGTAATTAGTGTTAATCAGATAGAAATAAATATCGTAAATATCAAATATGTAGTGATGTAATTAGTGTGTTAATTAGTCCTAAATCTCGAAAATATCTGATATGTAGTGATGTAATTAGTGTTAATAAGTCATAAATCTCGTAAATATCAAATATGTAGTGATATGTAGTGATGTCATTAGTGTTAATCAGTAAAAAATCTCGTAAATATCAGATATGTAGTGATGTAATTAGTGTGTTAATTAGTCCTAAATCTCGTAAATATCAGATATGTAGTGATGTAATTAGTGTGTTAATTAGTCCTAAATCTCGTAAATATCAGATATGTAGTGATGTAATTAGTGTCAATTAGTCCTAAATCTCTTGAATATCTGATATGTAGTAATGTAATTAGTGTTAATCAGTCATAAATCTCGTAAATATCAGATATGTAGTGATGTAATTATTGTGTTAATTAGTCCTAGAAATCTTAAATATCAGATATGTAGTGATGTAATTAGTGTTAATTAGTCCTAAATATCGTAAATATCAGATATGTATTGATGTTATTAGTGTGTTAATTAGTCCTAAATATCGTAAATGTCAAATATGTAGTGATGTTATTAGTGTTAATCAGTCATAAATATCGTAAATATCAGATATGTAGTGATGTAATTAGTGTGTTAATTAGTCCTCAATCTCGTAATGTCAGATATGTAGTGATGTAATTAGTGTTAATCAGTCATAAATCTCGTAAATATCAGATATGTAGTGATGTAATTAGTGTTAATCAGTCGTTTATATTAGATATTTAGTGATGTAATTAGTGTGTTAATTAGTCCTAAATCTCGTAAATATCAGATATGTAGTGATGTAATTAGTCTGTTAATTACTCCTAAATATCATTAATATCCTATATATAGTGATGTCATTAGTGTTAATCAGTAAAAAATCTCGTAAATATCAGATATGTAGTGATGTAATTAGTGTGTTAATTAGTCCTAAATCTCGTAAATATCATATTTATTGTGATGCAATTAGTGTCAATTAGTCCTAAATCTCGTAAATATCAGATATGTAGTGATGTTATTAGTGTTAATAAGTCATTAATCTCGTAAATATCAGATATGTAGTGATGTAATTAGTGTTAATCAGTCCAAAATCTCGTAAATATCAGATAAAATCTCGTAAATATCAGATATGTAATGATGTAATTAGTGTGTTAATTAGTCCTCAATCTCGTAATATCAGATATGAAGTTATGTAATTAGTGTGTTAATTACTCCTCAATCTCGTAATGTCAGATATGAAGTTATGTAATTAGTGTGTTAATTACTCCTAAATATCTTAAATATCAGATATATAGTGATGTCATTAGTGTTAATCAGTAAAAAATCTCGTAAATATCAGATATGTAGTGATGTAATTAGTGTGTTAATAGTCATAAAATCTCGTGTAAATGTAAATATCAGATATGTAGTGATGTAATTAGTGTGTTAATTAGTCCTAAATCTCGTAAATATCAGATATGTAGTGATGTAATTAGTGTTAATCAGTCATAAATCTCGTAAATATCAGATATTGAGTGATGTAATTAGTGTGTTATTTAGTCATAAATCTCGTAAATATCAGATATGTAGTGATGTAATTAGTGTTAATTACTCCTAAATATCTTAAATATCAGATATATAGTGATGTAATTAGTGTTAATAAGTCATAAATCTCGTAAATATCAGATATGTAGTGATGTAATTAGTGTGTTAATTAGTCCTAAATCTCGTAAATATCAGATGTGTAGTGATATAATTAGTGTTTAGTGTTAATATCAGTATAATGTAATTAGTGTCGTAAATATCAGATATGTAGTGATGTAATTAGTGTGTTAATTAGTCCTAAATCTCGTAAATATGAGATGTGTAGTGATGTAATTAGTGTGTTTAATACTCCTAAATATAGTAAATATCAGATATGTAGTGATGTAATTAGTGTTAATCAGTCGTAAATATCAGATATGTAGTGATGTAATTAGTGTGTTAATTAGTCCTAAATCTCGTAAATATCAGATATGTAGTGATGTAATTAGCGTTAATCAGTGATAAATCTCGTAAATATCAGATATGTAGTGATGTAATTAGTGTTAATTAGTCCTAAATATCGTAAATATCAGATATGTATTGATGTTATTAGTGTGTTAATTAGTGTGTTAAATATCAGATATGTAGTGATGTAATTAGTGTTAAAATAAATATCGTAAATATCAGATATGTAGTGATGTAATTAGTGTGTTAATTAGTCCTAAAATCGTAAATATCAGATATGTAGTGATGTAATTAGTGTGTTAAATAAATATCAGATATGTAGTGATGTAATGAGTGTTCATCAGTCATCAATCTCGTAAATATCAGATATGTAGTGATGTAATTAGTGTTAATCAGTCCAAAATCTCGTAAATATCAAATGTGTAGTGATGTAATTAGTGTGTTAATTAGTCCTCAATCTCGTAATGTCAGATATGAAGTTATGTAATTAGTGTGTTAATTACTCCTAAATCTCGTAAATATCAGATATGTAGTGATGTAATTAGTGTGTTAATTAGTCCTAAATCTTGTAAATATCTGATATGTAGTGATGTAATTAGTGTTCATCAGTCAAAAATTTCGTAAATATCAGATATGTAGTGATGTAATGAGTGTTAATTAGTCATAAATCTCGTAAATATCATATATGTAGTGATGTAGTTAGTGTTAATCAGTCATCAATCTCGTAAATATCAGATATGTAGTGATGTAATTAGTGTTAATCAGTCCTATATCTCGTAAATATCAAATATGTAGTGATGTAATTAGTGTGTTTAATGCTCCTAAATATTTTAAATATCAGATATGTAGTGATGTAATTAGTGTTAATCAGTCGTAAATATCAGATATGTAGATATGTAGTGATGTAATTAGTGTGTTGATTAGTCATCAATCTCGTAAATATCAGATATTGAGTGATGTAATTAGTGTGTTATTTAGCCATAAATCTCGTAAATATCAGATATGGAGTGATGTAATGAGTGTTAATCAGTCATAAATATAATATATAGTGATGTAAATATCAGATATGTAATGATGTAATTAGTGATGTAATTAGTGTTAATAGTGTAAATATCAGATATGTAGTGATGTAATTAGTGTTAAAATAAATCTCGTAAATATCAGATATGTAGTGATGTAATTAGTGTGTTAATTAGTCTAAAGTAAATATCAGATATGTAGTGATGTAATTAGTGTTAATAAGTCATAAATCTCGTAAATATCAGATATGTAGTGATGTTATTAGTGTGTTAATTAGTCCTAAATCTCGTTAATATCAGATATGTAGTGATGTAATTAGTGTTAATCATTCATAAATCTCGCAAATATCAGATATGCAGTGATGTAATTAGTGTTAATCAGTCGTAAATATCAGATAGGTAGTGATGTAATTAGTGTTCATCAGTCATAAATCTCGTAAATATCAGATATGTAGTGATGTAATGAGTGTTAATCAGTCATAAATCTCGTAAATATTAGATATGTAGTGATGTAATTAGTGTTAATAACTCGTAAATATCAGATATGTAGTGATGTAATTAGTGTGTTAGTTAGTGCTAAATCTCGTAAATGTCAGATATGTAGTGATGTAATTAGTGTTAATCAGTCATATATCTCGTAAATATCAGATATGTAGTGATGTAATTAGTGTTAATTAGTCATAAATCTCGTAAATATCAGATATAGTGATGTAATTAGTGTGTTAATAGTCCTAAATCTCGTAAATATGATGTAATGTAATTAGTGTGTGTGTAAATATCAGATATGTAGTGATGTAATTAATCTCGTAAATATCAGATATGTAGTGATGTAATTAGTGTGTTAATAGTCATAAATCTCGTAAATATCAGATATGTAGTGATGTAATTAGTGTGTTAATCAGTCATAAATCGTAAATATCAGATATGTAGTGATGTAATTAGTGTAAATATCATAAAGTAAATATGATATGTAGTGATGTAATTAGTGTTAATCAGTCATAAATCTCGTAAATATCAGATATGTAGTGATGTAGTTATTGTTAATCGATTATAAATCTCGTAAATATCAGATATGTAGTGATGTAATTAGTGTCAATTAGTCCTATATCTCGTAAATATCAGATATGTAGTGATGTAATTAGTGTGTTAATTACTCCTAGATATCTTAAATATCAGATATATAGTGATGTAATTAAATAAATCGTAAATATCAGATATGTAGTGATGTAATTAGTGTGTTGATTAGTCCTAAATCCCGTAAATATCTGATATGTAGTGATGTAATTAGTGTTAATAAGTCATCAATCTCGTACAAATCAGATATGTAGTGATAAATCATAAATCTCGTAAATATCAGATATGTATTGATGTAGTTATTGTTAATCAATCATAAATCTCGTAAATATCAGATATGTAGTGATGTAATTAGCGTTAATCAGTGATCAATCTCGTAAATATCATATCTGTTGTGATGTAATTAGTGTCAATTAGTCCTATATCTCGTAAATATCAGATATGTAGTGATGTAATTAGTGTTAATAAGTCATTAATCTCGTACAATTCAGATATGTAGTGATGTAATTAGTGTGTTAATTAGTAAATATCAGATACGTAGCTATGTAATTAGAATGTTAATTAGTCCTAAATATTGTAAATATCAGATAGGTAGTGATGTAATTAGTGATCATTAGTCATAAATCTCATAAATAGCAGATATGTAGTGATGTAATGAGTGTTAATCAGTCATAAATCTCGTAAATATCAGATATGTAGTGATGTAATTGGTGTGTTAATTAGTCCTAAATCTCGTAAATATCAGATATGTAGTGATGTAATTAGTGTTAATAAGTCATAAATCTCGTAAATATCAGATATGTAGTGATGTAGTTAGTGTTAATCAATCATAAATCTCGTAAATATCAGATATGTAGTAATGTAATTAGTGTGTTAATTACTCCTAAATCTCGTAAATATCAGATATGTAGTGATGTAATTAGTGTTAATCAGTCATAAATCTCGTAAATATCAGATATGTAGTGATGTAGTTATTGTTAATCAATCATAAATCTCGTAAATATCAGATATGTAGTGATGTAATTAGTGTTAATAGTCATAAATCTCGTAAATATCAGATATGTAGTGATGTAATTAGTGTTAATCAGTCATAAATCTCGTAAATATCAGATATGTAGTGATGTAATTAGTGTTAATCAGTAATAAATATCGTAAATATCAGATATGTAGTGATGTAATTAGTGTTAATCAGTCATAAATCTCGTAAATATCAGATATGTATTGATGTAGTTATTGTTAATCAATCATAAATCTCGTAAATATCAGATATGTAGTGATGTAATTAGTGTGTGTTAATCGTAAATATCAGATATAAATATCGTAAATATCAGATATGTAGTGATGTAATTAGTGTGTTAATAGTCCTAAATATTTTAAATATCAGATATGTAGTGATGTAATTAGTGTTAATCAGTCATAAATCTCGTAAATATCAGATATGTAGTGATGTAATAAGTGTGTAATATATAAATCTCGTAAATATCAGATATGTAGTGATGTAATTATGTGTTAATAAGTCCTAAATCTCGTAAATATCAGATATGTAGTGATGTAATTAGTGTTAATTAGTCCTAAATATCGTAAATATCAGATATGTAGTGATGTAATTAGTGTGTTAATTAGTATAAATCTTCGTAAATATCAGATATGTAGTGATGTAATTAGTGTTATCTAAATCTCGTAAATATCAGATATGTAGTGATGTAATTAGTGTGTTAATTAGTCCTAAATCGTAAATATCAGATATGTAGTGATGTAATTAGTGTTAATTAGTCATAAATCTCGTAAATATCAGATATATATGTAGTGATGTAATTAGTGTGTTAATTATCTAAATTCGTAAATCAGATATCAGATTAGTGTGTTAATTAATATTTTAAATATCAATATATGTAGTGAAGTAATTAGTGTTAAATCTAAATGGAAATATCGTAAATAAATATGCAAATCTTGTAATTAGTGTGTTGTTACAGATAGTGATGTAATTAGTGTTAATAAGTTAAATCTCGTAAATATCAGTGATGATATGTATGATGTAATGTTGTTAGTGTTAAGTCGTAACTATCAGATTGTAAATATTATATGTTAATGTAAATCAATGTAGTGAGTTTCTGCTGTGTAATCAAATATCAGATATGTAGTGATGTAATTGTGTGTTAATTAGTCTAAATCTCGTAAATTGAATATTTCTTAAATGCATATAGCAGATATAAATGTAATTAGTGTGTAAAAAAAATCCTTTAATTCAGATATGCTTGTAACATGTAATTAGTTAAAAAAAAACATTGAAAGGTCAAATTTCAGTTTGTGTTAATTACCAGCTACCTGCAGTTCTGGCTTACTTGAGAAACTACAGACACGTCGTAAATCACGTGATAAAATAATTAACGTCCAGATAACACACCCACGCATCATTGAATAATGAACTTTTCCTGGAGGCGGATTGAGAACCAGACCCGTGGACACGGCTCAGTTTGTAGGATTGTTAGTTAATCGACTGATATAAAACACTAACACGTAAAACTGTTTCCATTCTTCACTGCCTAAGATGTCTTTATCTTTTTTAGCAAAATTATTTCATGCAAATTGTAAAATGTTTCAATATGTTACTACTCATTGTCCTTCACAACAATCCAAAAGCGCCAACTTAAGTAGTGCATTGGATTTCTTAAAATCTCACTTCGTATTTACTCCACCGCAAAAAGTAAGGTAATATGAACATCAGTCTAAATGCAGAGATTAGACTAACCTCAGGTGTAAATTCGAGGTGTTTTGTTCGATGTTCCCCTTGAGGTGATTTGTTCGATGTTCCTGTCAAGGTGCTTTGTTCGATGTTCCCCTTGAGGTGTTTTGTTCGATGTTCCCCTTGAGGTGCTTTGTTCGATGTTCCATTTCAGGTGTTTTGTTCGATGCTCCCGTCGAGGTGTTTTATTCGATGTTCCTGTCAAGGTGTTTTGTTCAAGGTTCCACTTGAGGTGCTTTGTTCGATGTTCCCGTCGAGGTGTTTTGTTCGATGTTCCCTTCCATGTGTTTTGTTCGATGCTCCCGTCGAGGTGCTTTATTCGATGTTCCCTTCCAGGTGTTTTGTTCGATGTTCCCTTGAGGTGCTTTGTTCAAGGTTCCCCTTGAGGTGTTTTGTTCGATGTTCCTGTCAAGGTGTTTTGTTCGATGTTACCTTCCAGGTGTTTTGTTCGATGTTCCTGTCAAGGTGTTTTGTTCGATGTTCCCCTTGAGGTGTTTTGTTCGATTTTCCCCTTGAGGTGTTTTGTTCGATGTTCCCGTCGAGGTGTTTTGTTCGATGTTCCCTTCCATGTGTTTTGTTCGATGCTCCCGTCGAGGTGCTTTATTCGATGTTCCCTTCCAGGTGTTTTGTTCGATGTTCCCCTTGAGGTGTTTTGTTCAAGGTTCCCCTTGAGGTGTTTTGTTCGATGTTCCTGTCAAGGTGTTTTGTTCGATGTTACCTTCCAGGTGTTTTCTTCGATGTTCCCATTGAGGTGTTTTGTTCGATGTTCCCCTTGAGGTGTTTTGTTCGATGTTCCCCTTGAGGTGTTTTGTTTAAGGTTCCCCTCCAGGTGCTTTGTTCGATGTTCTAGTCGAGGTGTTTTGTTCGATGTTCCCGTCGAGGTGTTTTATTCGATGTTCCCGTCGAGGTGTTTTGTTCGATGGTCCCTTCCAGGTGTTTTGTTCGATGTTCCTTTTCAGGTGTTTTGTTTGATGTTTCCGTCGAGGTGTTTTGTTTGATGTTCCCGTCGAGGTGTTTTGTTCGATGGTCCCTTTCAGGTGTTTTCTTCGATGCTCCCGTCCAGGTGTTTTGTTCGATGTTCCAGTCGAGATGTTTTCTTCGATGTTCCCCTTGAGGTGCTTTGTTCACGGTTCCCTTCCAGGTGTTTTGTTCGATGTTCCCCTTGAGGTGTTTTGTTCGATGTTCCCCTTGAGGTGTTTTGTTCGATGTTCCCGTAGAGTGGTTTTGTTCGATGTTCCCCTTGAGGTGCTTTGTTTAATGTTCCACTTGAGGTGTTATGTTCGATGTTCCCTTCCAGGTGTTTTGTTCGATGTTCCCCTTGAGGTGTTTTGTTCGATGTTCCCCTTGAGGTGTTTTGTTCGATGTTCTCTTCCAGGTGTTTTGTTCGATTTTCTCGTCGGGGTGTTTTGTTCGATGTTCCAGTCGAGGTGTTTTGTTCGATGTTCCAGTCGAGGTGTTTTGTTCGATATTCCATTCCAGGTGTTTTGTTCGATGTTCCCGTCGAGGTGTTTTGTTCGAAGTTCCCTTCCAGGTGTTTTGTTCGATGTTCCCGTCGAAGTGTTTTGTTTGATGTTCCCTTCCAGGTGCTTTGTTCGATGTTCCCCTTGAGGTGTTTTGTTCGATGTTCCTGTCAAGGTGTTTTGTTCATGTTCCCCTTGAGATTCCCCTGTTCGATGAGGTGCTTTGTTTAATGCTTTGTTCGATGTTCCCCTTGAGGTGTTTTGTTCGATGTTCCCCTTGAGGTGTTTTGTTCGATTTGTTCTCTTGAGGTGTTTTGTTCGATTTTCCCTTAGGTGTTTTGTTCGATGTTCCAGTCGAGGTGTTTTGTTCGATGTTCCCTTCCAGGTGTTTTGTTCGATGTTCCCGTCGAGTGGTTTTGTTCGATGTTCCCCTAGAGGTGGTTTGTTGGATGTTCCACTAGAGGTGTTTTGTTCGATGTTCCCCTTCAGGTGTTTTGTTCTATGTTCCCTTGAGGTGCTTTGTTCAAGGTTCCTTTCCGGTGCTTTGTTCAAGATTCCCCTTGAGGTGCTTTGTTCGATATTTCCGTCCAGGTATTTTCTTCCATGTTCCCTTCCAGGTGTTTTGTTCGATGTTCCCATCAAGTTGTGCTTTGTTCGATGTTCCCTTCCAGGTGTTTTGTTCGATGTTCCCTTCCAGGTGTTTTGTTCGATGTTCCCGTCGAAGTGTTTTGTTCGATGTTCCATTCCAGGTGTTTTGTTCGATGTTCCCGTCGAGGTGTTTTGTTCGAAGTTCCCTTCCAGGTGTTTTGTTCGATTTTCCTGTCGAGGTGTTTTGTTCGATGTTCCTGTCGAGGTGTTTTGTTCTATGTTCCCTTGAGGTGCTTTGTTCAAGGTTCCTTTCCGGTGCTTTGTTCAAGATTCCCCTTGAGGTGCTTTGTTCGATATTTCCGTCCAGGTGTTTTCTTCCATGTTCCCTTCCAGGTGTTTTGTTCGATGTTCCCATCAAGTTGTTTTGTTCGATGTTCAAGTCGAGGTGATTTCTACGATGTTCCCTTCCAGGTGTTTTGTTCGATGTTCCAGTCGAGGTGTTTTGTTCGATGTTCCCGTCGAAGTGTTTTGTTCGATGTTCCATTCCAGGTGTTTTGTTCGATGTTCCCTCCAAGGTGTTTTGTTCGATTTTTCCTTCCAGGTGTTTTGTTTGATGTTCTCGTCGGGGTGTTTTGTTCGATGTTCCCGTCGGGGTGTTTTGTTCGATGTTCCAGTCGAGGTGTTTAGTTCGATATTCCATTCCAGGTGTTTTGTTCGATGTTCCCTCCAAGGTGTTTTGGTCGATGTTCCAGTCGAGGTGTTTAGTTCGATGTTCCCGTCGAGGTGTTTTGGTCGATGTTCCCCTTGAGGTGCTTTGTTCAAGGTTCCTTTGAGGTGCTTTGTTCAAGGTTCCCCTTGAGGTACTTTGTTCGATATTCCAGTCGAGGTGTTTTGTTCGATTTTCCCGTCGAGGTGTTTTGTTCGATGTTCCAGTCGAGATGTTTTCTTCGATGTTCCCCTTGAGGTGCTTTGTTCACGGTTCCCCTTGAGGTGTTTTGTTCGATGTTCCTGTCAAGGTGTTTTGTTCGATGTTCCCCTTGAGGTGTTTTGTTCGATGTTCCCGTAGAGTGGTTTTGTTCGATGTTCCCCTTGAGGTGCTTTGTTTAATGTTCCACTTGAGGTGTTTTGTTCGATGTTCCCCTTCAGGTGTTTTGTTCGATGTTCCAGTCGAGGTGTTTAGTTCGATATTCCATTCCAGGTGTTATGTTCGATGTTCCCTCCAAGGTGTTTTGTTCGATTTTCCATTCCAGGTGTTATGTGCGATGTTCCCGTCGAGATGTTTTGTTCGATGTTCCCCTTGAGGTGCTTTGTTTAATGTTCCACTTGAGGTGTTTTGTTCGATGTTCCCCTTCAGGTGTTTTGTTCGATGTTCCCCTCGAGGTGTTTTGTGCGATGTTCTCTTCAAGGTGTTTTGTTCGATTTTCCATTCCAGGTGTTTTGTGCGATGTTCCCGTCGAGATGTTTTGTTCGATGTTCCCCTTGAGGTGCTTTGTTTAATGTTCCACTTGAGGTGTTTTGTTCGATGTTCCCCTTCAGGTGTTTTGTTCGATGTTCCCCTCGAGGTGTTTTGTTCGATGTTCCCGTCGAGGTGTTTTATTCGATGTTTCCCTCGAGGTGTTTTGTTCAATGTTCCCCTTGATGTGTTTTATTCGATGTTCTCGTCGAGGTGTTTTGTTCAACATTCCCCCTGTGGTGTTTTGTTCAATGTTCCCTTTGAGGTGTTTTGTTCCACGTTCCCCTTGAGGTGTTTTATTCGATGTTCCATTCGAAGTGCCTTGTTCAATGTTCCCCCTGTGGTGTTTTATTCGATGTTCCCCTTGAGGTTCTTTGTTCGTTGTTCCCGTCGAGGTTCTTTGTTCGTTGTTCCCGTCGAGGTGTTTTGTTTGGTGTTCCCACCCTTACCGTTTCTGTGTTTGACAGGAAGATAAGAAATAGACTGGTCTCTCTGTGGCAGGATTAATCAAATCCAATAGCTATTGATGGCATGCGACGCGTCTGCCATATGTTGTTCTGTGAGAAAGCCAATGACTACTTGAGAGTCACCTTGCCTCGAATCGTCCCAAGAATTTCAAGGGGTGATGAACTCAACAAAAGAGAGACTGAACTCTGAAGTTTGATAAAGCGGAAGTGCTCCGTTACAAAAAGGAAACCGACAAGGCATTAGAAGAATTGTAACAAACAGGAAACCAGAAAACAAAAATGAAAGAATGAAACAATAAGTAAAATAAGAAATTTTCAGAAAACTCCAATAACACGTCATTTAGTTTCAATCTTAGAATCTCTGAATACTCTAGCACATGACATCTTTATACAAGACAAAATTCTTACCGTCAATTTCCTGTAACCATACCACTGTGCATGGTAATTCATACTCGACATCTTAACAAATCGACATGTTTACAATTTCTAAAAAAATCTGGAATGAATTTAAGGAAATATTATTTACATACATCTATACAGACTCCACCCGATGTGGCGTAAGGTATCAGACCTATAAAGGAGGTCGTATGTTACACAGGAATTTAACCCACCTATAATCAGTAACACAACACGAAACTTACAAAATGACAAGAATTCAGGGTGTACAAACACCGGTACACGGGGTTCAGTGTTGGTTTCCCTCGTGAATGTTAATTAAATAAGTACTAGGATGTGCTAATTCTAGATTGTTTACAAAACAGTTTGGTACACGTTGATTACATCACCGCGTGTCGCTGGTGATTTATCAGTAGCTCTTTGACACTAACTATCAACCTGGGCTGGTGACACATCTACAGATTATCCACCCTTGAGATTGCGTAACAAAACGCTGTTGTTTGAACTCATTCTTGCTTCCAAAATTTCAACCACCACATCAAGCAAGCAATCATAATTCCATTTACTTTAGAAAAACGTCATCAATGAAAATTTCTATAGGGATATCAAAGTTACAAAATTTCTATGGGGATATCAAAGTTACAAAATTTCTATGGCGATATCAAAGTTACAAAATTTCTATGGCGATATCAAAGTTATAAATTTTCTATGGCGATATAAAAGTTACAAATTTTCTATAGGGATATCAAAGTTACAAAATTTCTATAGGGATATCAAAGTTACAAAATTTCTAAGGCGATATCAAAGTTACAATTTTCTATAGGGATATCAAAGTTACAAAATTTCTAAGGCGATATCAAAGTTACAAAATTTCTAAGGCGATATCAAAGTTACAATTTTCTATAGGGATATCAAAGTTACAAAATTTCTAAGGCGATATCAAAGTTACAAAATTTCTAAGGCGATATCAAGGTTACAATTTTCTATAGGGATATCAAAGTTACAAAATTTCTAAGGCGATATCAAAGTTACAAAATTTCTAAGGCGATATCAAAGTTACAAATTTTCTATAGGGATATCAAAGTTACAATTTTCTATAGGGATATCAAAGTTACAAAATTTCTAAGGCGATATCAAAATTACAAAATTTCTATGGCGATATCAAAGTTACAAATTTTCTATAGGGATATCAAAGTTACAAATTTTCTATAGGGATATCAAAGTTACAAAATTTCTAAGGCGATATCAAAGTTACAAAATTTCTATGGCGATATAAAAGTTACAAATTTGTTTTTTCTATAGGGATATCAAAGTTACAAATTTTCTATAGGGATATCAAAGTTACAAAATTTCTAAGGCGATATCAAAGTTACAAAATTTCTATGGCGATATCAAAGTTACAAATTTTCTATAGGGATATCAAAGTTACAAATTTTCTATAGGGATATCAAAGTTAAAAAAATTTCTAAGGCGATATCAAAGTTACAAAATTTCTATGGCGATATCAAAGTTACAAATTTTCTATAAGGACACAAAGTTACAAATTTTCACCTTTGTTCTGTACTTCTCAGAACTCACTCTAATGACATTGGAAACTATTGTAAGCATCAAAATATCTCTTCTTTGGTCAGTTTGGGGCGGTGATATTAGTTGGAATACTCTCAGCCACACATCTTAGATATAGCGCATCGGGAAATCCGGAACAAGTGTGTATGATGTTCACTAAAATTCCTGCTGGAATTACAATTTCATTACTTCATCACGCTTATTTCCTGTTGATTTTATAATTTCTACGATTATTTCATTCATATGTTTGTTTAAATGGTAAATTTGGTTGTATGATATCCATAAGAACAGATAAATAGATGATTTTGTAGAGTTTTCTTCAAAAAGGACTCCATCTCAACTCATGTCGAATATCCCCGATTGTTCGATTATACTTATCGCCCGAAACCAACATATAGCACACGTATATCGAGGGAGGCCATTCCATCGAAATGGTCGCATACAGCCAGGATATCTTACACGTGTATCGAGGGAGGCCATTCCTTCGAACTGGTCGCCTACAGCCAGGATATATTACACGTGTATCGAGGAAGGCCATTCCTTCGAACTGGTCGCCTACAGCCAGGATATATTACACGTGTATCGAGGGAGGCCATTCCATCGAAATGGTCGCATACAGCCAGGATATCTTACACGTGTATCGAGGGAGGCCATTCCATCGAAATGGTCGCATACAGCCAGGATATCTTACACGTGTATCGAGGGAGGCCATTCCATCGAAATGGTCGCATACAGCCAGGATATCTTACACGTGTATCGAGGGAGGCCATTCCTTAGAACTGGTAACCTACAGCCAAGTTATAGCACACGTATATCAAGGGAGGTCATTCCTTCGAACTGGTCGCCTACAGCCAAGATATAGCACACGTATATCAAGGGAGGCCATTCCTTCGAACTGGTCGCCTCCAGTCAAGATATAGCACTCGTATATCGAGGGAGGCCATTTATTCGAAATGGTCACATACAGTCAAGATATAGCACGCGTGTATAAAGGGAGGCCATTTATTCGAAATGGTCGCCTACAGTCATAATATAGCACGCGTGTATCAAGGGAGGTAATTCCTTCGAACTTCACCCGGTTGATAGAAAATCGCGTTATGTATCTACGATAACAAGCTTATATATAACAAACCTCCCCATATCTATCATCAAACCTTCCCACATCTATCATCATACAACAAACTTCCCCACATCTATCATCATGTAACAAACTTCCCCACATTTATCATCATGAAACAAACCTTCCCACATCTATCATTATATAACAAACCTCCACACATCTATCATCATATAACAAACCTCACCACATCTCTCATCAAACCTCCCCACATCTATCATCATATAACAAACCTCCCCACATCATTCATCATATAACAAACCTCCCCACATCATTCATCATATAACAATCCTCCCCACATCTATCATCAAACCTCCCCACATCTCTCATCATATAACAAACCTCCCCACATCATTCATCATATAACAAACCTCCCCACATCATTCATCATATAACAAACCTCCCCACATCTATAATCAAACCTCCCCACATCTCTCATCATACCTCCCAAAATCTCTCATCAAACCTCCCCACATCTTTCATCATGTAACAAACCTCACCACATCTATCATCATGTAACAAACCTCCCCACATCTATCAACATGTAACAAACCTCCCCACATCTATCATCAAACCTCCCAACATCTGCAATCAAACCTCCCCACATCTGTCATCAAACCTCCCCACATCTATCATCAAACCTCCCCACATCTATCATCATGTAACAAACCTCCCAGCATCTATCATCAAACCTCCCGACATCTATCATCAAAACTTCCCACTTCTATCATCAAACTTTCCCACATCTATCACCATGTAACAAACCTCCCCACATCTATCATCAGGTAACAAACCTTCCCACATCTATCATCATATAACAAACCTCGCCACATCTATCATCAAACCTCCCCGCATCTATCATCAAACCTCCCCACATGTAACAAACATCCCGACATCTATCACCATGTAACAAACCTCCCCACATCTATCACCATGTAACAAACCTCCCCACATCTATCATCAGGTAACAAACCTTCCCACATCTATCATCATATAACAAACCTCGCCACATCTATCACAAAACTTCCCCACAACTATCATCAAACCTCCCCACATATATCATCATGTAACAAACATCCCCATATCTATCATCATGTACCAAACCTCCCCACATCTATCATCATGTAATAAAACTCCACACATCATTCATCATATAACAAAACCTCCCCTCATCTATCATCATGTAACAAACCTCCCCACATCTATCATCATGTAACAAACCTCCCCACATCTGTCATCATGTAAAAAACTTCCCCACATCCATCATCAGGTAATAAACCTCCCCACATCTATCATTATGTAACAAACCTCCCCTCATCTATCATCAAACCTCCCCACATCTATCATAATGTAACAAACCTCCCCACATCTATCATCAAATCTCCCACATCTATCATCATGTAACAAACCTCCCACATCTATCATCATGTAACAAACCTCCCCATATCTATCATCATACCTCCCAACATCTATCATTTTTTAACAAACCTCCCACATCTATCATCATGTAACAACCCTAAACACATCTATCATAATATAACAAGCTTCCCCACAGCTATCACCAAACCTTCCTACATCTATCATCATGTAACAAACCTCCCCACATCTATCATAATGAAATAAACTTCTCCACATCTATCATCACGTATCAAACCTTCCAACATCTATCACCAAATCTCCCCACATCTATCGTCAAACCTCCCTACATCTATCATCATGTGACAAACCTCCCCACATCTATCATCAAACATCAAACAAACCTCCCATCATCTATCATCATCTAATCAAACCTCCCCACATCTCATCATAACAAACCTCCCCACATCTATATCATCATCCCCACAGCTATCATCAAACCTCCCCACATCTATCATCAAACATCCCCAAATCTATCATCATGTAACAAACCTCCCCACATCTATCATCAGGTAACAAACCTCCACACATCTCTCATCAAACCTCCCAATATCTATCATCATGTAACAAACCTCCACACATCTCTCATCAAACCTCCCCATATCTATCATCAAACCTCCCCACATCTATCATCACCTCCCCCCACATCATCTATCATTATGTAACAAACCTCCCCACATCTATCACCATGTAACAAATCTCCCCACATCTATCATCAAACCTCCCCACATCTATCACCAGGTAACAAACCTCCCCACATCTATCATCAGGTAACAAACCTCCCCACATCTATCATCATCTAACAAACCCATCTATCAACATGTAACAAACTTCCCAACATCTATCATCATATAACAAACCTCCAAACATCTATCATCATATAACAAAACCTCCCCACATCTATCATCAAACCTCCCCACATCTATCATCATGTAACAAACCTCCCCACATCTATCATCATGTAACAAACCTCCCCACATCTATCATCATGTAACAAACCTCCCCACATCTATCATCAAACCTCCACACATCTATCATCATACAACAGACCTCCCCACATCTATCATCAAACCTTCCCCACATCTATCATCATGTAACAAAATCAAACCTCCCCACATCTATCATCAAACATCCCCACATCTAACATCAAACCTCCCCACATCTATCATCATGTCACAAACCTCCCCACATCAATCTTCAAACCTCCCCACATCTATCATCAAACCTCCCCACATCTATCATCAAACCTCCCCACATCTATCATCATGTAACAAACCTCCCCACATCTATCTCCCCACATCTATCATCAAACATCCCACATCTATCATCAAACCTCCCATCATCTATCATCAAACCTCTCCACATCTATCATTAAACCTCCCAACATCTATCATCATGTAACAAACCTCCCCACATCTATCATCATCATCTAACAAATCTCCCCACATCTATATCAAATCATCTAACACATCTATCATCAAACCTCCCACATCTATCATCAAACCTCTCCACATCTATCATTAAACCTCCCAACATCTATCATCATGTAACAAACCTCCCCACATCTATCATCATGTAACAAACCTCCCCACAGCTATCATCAAACCTCCCCACATCTATCATCAAGTAACAAACCTCCCCACATATATCATCATGTAACAAACCTCCCCACATCTATCATCATGTAACAAACCTCCCTACATATATCATCATGTAACAAACCTCCCAAAATCTGTCCTCAAGCCTCCCCACATCTATCATCAATCTTTCCCACATCAATCATCAAACCTCCCCCCATCTATCATCAAACCTCCACACATCTAACATCAAACCTCCCCAAATCTATCAGTTTGTAACATACCTCCCCACTTCTATCATTACACCTTCCCTCATCTATCATTATGTAACAAACCTCCCCACATCTATCATCATATAACAAGCATCCCCATATCTATCATCATGTAACAAAACTCCCCACATCTATCATCGAACCTCCCCACATCTATCATCATGTGACAAACCTCCCCAAAGGTATCTTCAAATTTCCTATATCTATCATCAGGTAACAAACCTCCCCACATCTATCATTATGTAACAAACCTCCCCACATCTCTCATCAAACCTCCCCACATCTATCATCAAACCTCCCCACATCTATCATCATATAACAAACCTTCACACATCTATCATTATATAACAAACCTCCCCAAATCTATCATCATGTAACAAACCTCCCCACATCTATCATCATGTAACAAACCTCCCCACATCTATCATCATGTAACAAACCTCCCCACATCTATCATCATGTAACAAACCTCCCCATATCTATCATCATACCTCCCCACATCTATCATCATATAACAAACCTCCCCACATCTATCATCATGTAACAAACCTCCCCACATCTATCATCAAACCTTCCCCACATCTATCATCATGTATCTAACCTTCCCACATTTATCATCAAACCTCCCCACATCTATCATCAAACATCCCCACATCTAACATCAAACCTCCCCACATCTATCATCATGTCACAAACCTCCCCACATCAATCATCAAACCTCCCCACATCTATCATTAAACCTCCCCACATCTATCATCAAACCTCCCCACCTCTATCACCATGTAACAAACCTCCCCACATCTATCATCAAACATCCCCACATCTAACATCAAACCTCCCCATATCTATCATCTTGTAACCTACCTCCCAACATCTATCATAAAACTTCCCCACATCTATCATTAAACCTCCCAACATCTATCATCATAAAACAAACCTCCCCACATCTATCATCATGTAACAAACCTCCCCACATCTATCATCAAACCTTCCCCACATCTATCATCAAACCTCCCCAAATCTATCATCAAACCTTCCCCACATCTATCATCAAACCTCCCCACATCTATCATCAAACCTTCCCCACATCTATCATTAAACCTCCCCACATCTATCATCAAACCTCCCCACATCTAACATCAAACCTCCCCACATCTATCATCATATAACAAACATCCACAAATCTATCATCATACAACAAATCTCCCCACATCTATCATCATGTAACAAACCTCCCCACATCTATCATCAAACCTCCCCACATCTATCATCAAACCTCCCCACATCTATCATCAAACCTCCCCACAACTATCATCAAACCTCCCCACAACTATCATCAAACCTCCCCACATCTATCATCAAACCTCCCCACATCTATCATCATGTAACAAACCTCCCCACATCTATCATTAAACCTTCCCCACATCTATCATCAAACCTCCCCACATCTATCATCATGAAAAAAGCCTCCCCACATCTTTCACCAAACCTTCCCCACATCTATCATCAAACCTCCCCACATCTATCATCATGTAAAAACGTCCCCACATCTATCATCAAACCTCCCATCATCTACCATCATGTAACAAACCTCCCCACATCTATCATCAAACCTTCCCACATCTATCATTAAACCTCCCCACATCTATCATCATGTAACAAACCTCCCCACATCTATCATCAAACCTCCCCACATCTATCATCAAACCTTCCCCACATCTATCATCAAACCTCCCCACATCTATCATCAAATCTCCTCATAACTATCATCAAACCTCCCCACATCTATCATCAAACCTCCCCACATCTATCATCAAACCTCCCCACATCTATCATCAAACCTCCCCACATCTATCATCAAACCTCCCCACATCTATCATCAAACCTCCCCACATCTATCATCATGTAACAAACCTCCCCACATCTATCATCATCTAACAAACCTCCCTATATCTACTATCATGTAACAAACCTCCCGACATCTATCATCAAACCTCCCCACATCTATCATCAAACCTCCCCACATCTATCATCATGTAACAAACCTTCCTACATCTATCATCATGTAACAAATCTCCCCACATCTATCATCATGTAACAAACCTCCCCACATCTATCATCATGTAACAAACCTCCCTTCATCTATCATCATGTAACAAACCTCCCTTCATCTATCATCATGTAACAAACCTCCCCACATCTATCATCATGTAACAAACCTCCCCACATCTATCATCATGTAACAAACCTCCCCACATCTATCATCAAACCTCCCCACATCTATCATCATCAACAAACCTCCCCACATCTATCATCATAACAAACCTATCATCATCATAACAAACCTCCCCACATCTATCATCATGTAACAAACCTCCCCACATCATATATCAAACCTCATCTAACATCAAACCTCCCCACATCTATCATCATAACAAACCTCCCCACATCTATCATCATATCAACAAACCTCCCCTTCACATCTATCATCCCCACATCTATCATCATCAAACCTCCCCACATCTATATCATCAAACCTCCCATCTATCATCATCATCAAACAAACCTCCCCACATCTATCATCAAACCTTCCCCATATCTATCATCAAACCTCCTCACATCTATCATCATGTAACAAACCTCCCCACATCTATCATCAAACCTCCCCACATCTATCATCATGTAACAAACCTCCCCACATCTATCATCATGTAACAAACCTCCCCACATCTATCATCATGTAACAAACCTCCCCACATCTATCATCAAACCTCCCCACATCTATTATCATGTAACAAACCTCCCCACATATATCATCAAACCTCCTCACATCTATCATCATACAACAAACCTCCCCACATCTATCATCATGTAACAAACCTTCCGACATCTACCATCATGTAACAAACCTCCCCACATCTATCATCAAACCTCCACACATCTAACATCAAACCTCCCCTCATCTATCATCATGTAACAAACCTCCCCACATCTATCATCAAACCTCCCCACATCTATCATCATGTAACAAACCTCCCCACATCTATCATCATGTAACAAACCTCCCCACATCTATCATCAAACCTCCCCACATCTATCATCAAACATCCCCACATCTATCATCATGTAACAAACCTCCCCACATCTATCATCATCAAACCTCCCCACATCTATCATCATCAAACCTCCCACATCTATCATCATCAAACCTCCCCACATCTATCATCATGTAACAAACCTCCCCACATCTATCATCATGTAACAAACCTCCCAACATCTCTCATCATGTAACAAATCTCCCCACATCTATCATCATGTAACAAACCTCCCTACAACTATCACCAAACCTTCGTACATCTATCATCAAACTTCCCCACATCTATCATCATGTAACAAAACTCCCCACATCTCTCATCAAACCTCCCCACATCTATCATCATATAACAAACATCAACACATCTATCATCATATAACAAACCTCCCCACATCTATCATCATGTAACAAACCTCCCCACATCTATCATCATGTAACAAACCTCCCCACATCTATCATCAAACCTCCCCACATCTATCATCATGTAACAAACCTCCCCACATCTATCATCAAACCTCCCCACATCTATCATCATGTAACAAACTCCCTCATCTATCATCATGTAACAAACATCCCAACATCTCTCATCATGTAACAAATCTCCCCACATCTATCATCATGTAACAAACCTTCCGACATCTACCATCATGTAACAAACGTCCGCACATCTATCATCAAAACCTCTCCACATCTATCATCAAACCTCCCCACATCTATCATTATGTAACAAACCTCCCCACATCTATCATCATGTAACAAACCTCCCCACATCTATCATCATACAACAAACCTCCTCACTTCTATCATCATGTAACAAACCTCCCCACATCTATCATCATGTAACAAACCTCCCCACATCTATCATCAAACCTCCTCACATCTGTCATCAAACCTCCCCACATCTAACAAACCTCCCCACATCTATCATCATGTAACAAACCTCCCCACATCTATCATCATGTAACAAACCTCCCCACATCTATCATCATGTAACAAAACTCCCCACATCTCTCATCAAACCTCCCCACATCTATCATCAAACCTCCCCACATCTATCATCATGTAACAAAACTCCCCACATCTATCATCATGTAACAAACCTCCCCACATCTATCATCATGTAACAAACCTTCCGACAACTACCATCATGTAACAAACCTCCCCACATCTATCATCAAACCTCCTCTCATCTATCATCATACAACAAACCTCCCCACATCTATCATCAAACCTCCCCACATCTATCATCATGTAACAAACCTCCCCACATCTATCATCATGTAACAAACCTCCCCACATCTATCATCAACCCTCCCCACATCTATCATCATGTAACAAACCTCCCCACATCTATCATCATGTAACAAACCTCCCCATATCTATCATCATGTGACAAAACTCCCCACATCTCTCATCAAACCTCCCCACATCTATCATCATGTAAAAAAACTCCCCACATCTCTCATGAAACCTCCCCACATCTATCATAAAACATTCCCACAACTATAACAAACCTCTCTACATCTATCATCAACCCTCCCCACATCTATCAGCATGTAACAAACCTCTCTACATCTAACATCAAACCTCCCCCAATCTATCATCATGTAACAAACCTCACCACATCTATCATCAAACCTTCCCTCATCTATCATCATACAACAAACCTCCTCACATCTATCATCAAACCTCCCCAAATCTATCATCATGTAACAAACCTCAGACATCTATCATCAGGTAACAAACCTCCCCACATCTATCATCATCTAACAAACCTCCCCACATCTATCATCATGTAACAAACCTCCCCACATCTCTCTTCAAACCCCCCCACATCTATCATCAAACCTCCCCACATCTATCATCATGTAACAAACCTCCCCACATCATTATGTAACAAACCTCCCACATCTATCATCATGTAACAAACCTCCCCACATCTATCATCATGTAACAAACCTCCCAACATCTATCATCATACAACAAACCTCCCCACATCTATCATCATGTAACAAACCTCCCCACATCTATCATCAAACCTCCCCACATCTATCATCAAACCTCCCCACATCTATCATCATGTAACAAACCTTCCGACAACTACCATCATGTAACAAACCTCCCCACATCTATCATCAAACCTTCCCTCCTCTATCATTATGTAACAAACCTTCCCAATATTTATCATCATATAACAAACCTCCCCACATCTATTATCAAACCTTCACATATCTAACATCAAACCTTCCCTCATCTATTATTATGTAAAAAACCTCCTTCCCACATCTCTCATCATGTAACAAAACTCCCCACATCTCTCATCAAACCTCCCCACATCTATCATAATGTACAAAACCTCCTTCCCACATCTCTCATCATGTAACAAACCTCTCCACATCTATCATCATGTAACAAAACTCCCCACATCTCTCATCAAACCTCCCCACATCTATCATCAAACCTTCCCCACATCTATCATCAAACATCCCCACATCTAACATCAAACCTCCCCACATCTATCACCATGTAACAAACCTCCCCGCATCTCTCATCAAACCTCCCCACATCTATCATCATATAACAAACATCCACAAATGTATCATCATATTACAAACCTCCCTTCATCTATCATCATGTAACAAACCTTCCTATATCTATCATCATGTAACAAACCTCCCCACATCTATCATTATGTAACAAACCTCCCTTCATCTATCATCATGTTACCAACCTCCCCACATCTATCATCATGTAACAAACCTCCCCACATCTATCATCAAACATCCCCACATCTAACATCAAACCTCCCCATCATTATCATCATGTAACAAACCTTCCGACATCTACCATCATGTAACAAACCTCCCCACATCTATCATCAAACATCTAACATCAAACCTCCCCTCATCTATCATCATGTAACAAACCTCCCCACATCTATCATCAAACCTTCCCTCATCTATCATTATGTAACAAACCTCCCCACATCTATCATCATGTAACAAACCTCCCCACATCTATCATCATGTAACAAACCTCCCCACATCTATCATCATGTAACAAACCTCCCTACATCTATCATCAACCCTCCCCACATCTATCATCATGTATCAAACCTCCCAACATCAATCATCAAACCTCCCCACATCTAGATCTAACATTAAACCTCCCATCATCTACCATCATGTAACAAACCTCCCCACATCTATCATCAAACTTCCAAACATCTAACATCAAACTTCCCCTCATCTATCATCATGTAACAAACCTCCCCACATCTATCATCAAACCTTCCCTCATCTATCATTATGTAACAAACCTCCCCACATCTATCATCATGTAACAAACCTTCCCCACATCTATCATCATGTAACAAACCTCCCCACATCTATCATCATGTAACAAACCTCCCCACATCTATCATCAAACCTCCCAACATCTGTCATCATACAACAAACCTCCCCACATATATCATCAAACTTCCACAGATCTAACATTAAACCTACCCTCATCTATCATCATGTAACAAACCTCCCCACATCTATCATCAAACCTTCCCACATCTATCATCATGTAACAAACCTCCCCACATCTATCATCATGTAACAAACCTTCCCTCATCTATCATCATGCAACAAACCTCCCCATATCTATCATCATGTCACAAACCTCCCCACATCTATCATCATGTAACAAACCTCCCCACATCTATCATCATGTAACAAACCTCCCCACATCTATCATCATGTAACAAACCTCCCCACATCTATCATCAAACCTTCCCACATCCATCATCATGTGACAAACCTCCCCACATCTATCATCAAATCTCCCACATCTATCATTATGTAATAAACCTCCCCACATCTATCATAAAACTTCCAAACATCTGTCATCAAACCTCCCAACATCTGGCATCAAACCTCCCAACATCTATCATCATGTAAAAAAATAACCCACATCTATCATCATGTCACAAACCTCCCCACATCTATCATAAAACCTTCCCCACATCTCTCATCAAACCTCCCCACATCTATCATCAAACCTCCTCACATCTATCATCATACAACAGACCTTCCCACATCTATCATCATATAACAAACCTCACCACATCTATCATCATGTAACAAATCTCCCCACATCTATCATCATGTAACAAACCTCCCCACATCTATCATCATGTAACAAACCTCCCCACATCTATCATCATGTAACAAACCTCCCAACATCAATCATCAAACCTCCCCACATGGATCATCAAATATCCCCACAAGTAACATCAAACCCTCCCCACATCTATCATCATGTAAAAAACCTCCCCACATCTATACTCAAACCTCCCCACATCTATCATCATGTAACAAACCTCCCCACATCTATCATCATGTAACAAACCTCCCTTCATCTATCATCATGTAACAAACCTCCCCACATCTATCATCAAACATCCCCACATCTAACATCAAACCTCCCCACATCTATCATCATGTAACAAACCTCCCCACATCTCTCATCAAACCTCCCCAAATCTATCATCAAACTTCCCCACATCTATCATCATGTAACAAACCTCCCCACATCTATCATCAAACCTCCCAACATCTATCATCATACAACAAACCTCCTCACATCTATCATCATGTAACAACCCTCCCCATATCTATCATCAAACCTCACCACATCTATCATCAAACCTTCCCCACATCTATCATCATATAACAAACATAAACACATCTATCATCATATAAGAAACTCATATAAAAAACCTTCCCACATCTATCACATCATGTAACAACCCTCTCCCCCATCTATCATCATGTAACAAACCTCACTTCATCTATCATCATGTAACAAACCTCCCCACATCTATCATCACATAACAACCCTCCCCATATCTATCATCAAACCTCCCCTCATCTATCATCATGTAACAAACCTCCCCACATCTATCATCAAACATCCCCACATCTAACATCAAACCTCCCCACATCTATCATCATGTAACAAACCTCCCCACATCTATCATCAAACCTTCCCTCATCTATCATCATACAACAAACCTCCTCACATCTATCATCATGTAACAAACCTCCCTTCATCTATCATCATGTAACAAACCTCCCCACATCTATCATCATGTAACAAACCTCCCCACATCTATCATCAAACCTCCCCACATCTATCATCAAACCTCCCCACATCTATCTATAACAATTATGTATCTATCATCAAACCTCACCACATCTATCATCAAACCTTCCCCACATCTATCATCAAACATCCCCACATCTAACATCAAACCTCCCCACATCTATCATCATGTAACAAACCTCCCCACATCTACCATCATGTAACAAACCTCCCCACATCTATCATTATGTAACAAACCTCCCCACATCTATCATCAAACATCCCCACATCTAACATCAAACCTCCCCACATCTATCATCATGTAACAAACCTCCCCACATCTATCATCATGTAACAAACCTCCCCACATCTATCATCATGTAACAAACCTCCCCCACATCTATCATCATGTAACAAACCTCCCTTCATCTATCATCATGTAACAAACCTCCCCACATCTATCATCATGTATCAAACCTCCCAACATCAATCATCATGTAAAAAACATCCCCACATCTATCATCATGTATCAAACCTCCCAACATCAATCATCAAACCTCCCCACATATATCATCAAACATCCCCACATCTATCATCATGTATCAAACCTCCCAACATCAATCATCAAACCTCCCCACATATATCATCAAACATCCCCACATCTAACATCAAACCTCTCCACATCTATCATCATGTAACAAACCTCCCCACATCTATCATCATGTAACAAACCTTCCCACATCTATCATCATGTAACAAAACTCCCCCACATCTATCATCATGTAACAAACCTCCCTTCATCTATCATCATGTAAAAAACATCCCCACATCTATCATCATGTATCAAACCTCCCAACATCAATCATCATGTAAAAAACATCCCCACATCTATCATCATGTATCAAACCTCCCAACATCAATCATCAAACCTTCCCCATATCTATCATCAAACCTCCCCACATCTATCATCATGTAAAAAACATCCCCACATCTATCATCATGTATCAAACCTCCCAACATCAATCATCAAACCTCCCCACATCTATCATCAAACATCCCCACATCTAACATCAAACCTCCCCACATCTATCATCATGTAACAAACCTCCCCACATCTATCATCATGTAACAAATCTCCCCACATCTATCATCCTGTAACAAACATCCCCACATCTAACATCAAACCTCCCCACATCTATCATCATATAACAAACATCCACACATCTATCATCATATTACAAACTTCCCTTCATCTATCATCATGTAACAAACCTTCCTACATCTATCATCATGTAACAAACCTCCCCACATCTATCATCATGTCACAAACCTCCCCACATCTATCATCAAACTTCCACACATCTAACATCAAACCTCAACTCATCTATCATCATGTAACAAACCTCACCACATCTATCATCAAACCTTCCCACATCTATCATCATGTAACAAACCTCCCCACATCTATCATCATGTAACAAACCTCCCCACATCTATCATCATGTAACAAACCTCCCAACATCAATCATCAAACCTCCCCACATCTCTCATCAAATATCCCCACAAGTAACATGAAACCTCCCCACATCTATCATCATGTAACAAACCTCCCCACATCTATCATCAAACCTTCCCCACATCTATCATCAAACCTTCCCCACATCTATCATCAAACCTCCCCACATCTATCATCAAACTTCCCCACATCTATCATCATGTATCAAACCTCCCAACATCAATCATTAAACCTCACCATTTCTATCATCAAACCTCCCCACATCTATCATCAAACCTCCCCACATGTCTCATCAAACATCCCCACATCTATCATCATGTTTCAAACCTCCCCACATCTATCATCAAAACCTCTCCCATGAACACATGGTTGTTCTGGTTTTTACGTGTTTACAAAAACAGTCCCACAGGGAGCTCCAATAGTGTCACATTCATACATGTACAACATCTACAGTTAACTGGTACCTTCCTGTTTTCCAAGAAACCTTATCTGTTCCTTACCCCAGATGATGAGGATGGTAACACTCTATCCTGAAGCGATAACCCCGACTCCCGTTTCCAAATGGCATCATCCCAAGTCATCGCCATGGATTTCTAGCTATGACATCCACTATGTCCCGAATCCCCAGGTGGGCACTGCAGCGTCTGTACCTCTGCAGCCCATGGTATATCTCATTACGCTGTGACAGTTCCTATTACACTGTTGGGACACTTTGCTGGGGTTCTCATCAACCCTACATGGGACAATTCTCATTTTTACGAACGGTGAAGCCCAACCTTACATGGGACATTTCTGGCGAAATACACAACATCCCGTTCGAATCCTGGTCAGGGCACCAAAAATAAATACCTGTAACACAATGACTAAACACGGTGTTTACTTGGGTTGACCGAAACGTCTATTTAATCGTATAGTGGTTTTCCATAGTTAGTACTTCGCGGCAATATTCATTACAAAAAGATAGTTCCTAATCAACATACAGAAGCATCCTCAGGTTCTATATGTTACCCGTCCATATCAAAGAGTTCCATACAAATGTCCTTGTGCCAACTTAGCCAGGGCCCGCTCCATCGCGGAGCAGGTCCGATTCAGGACTCTGCCCGTCTCCACGTCCGAATCCCAACTCCCAACTCTCTCTAGTTACTCGTTCCCAAACTCACTTCTGCTGGCTATTGTCTTAGTATAAATAATACATAAATACTTAATTTCAGCCCAGTCCCTATTGGACAACAATAACCCAACCTACAGAGCATCTAATTATGAAGGCACGTGCGACTAGGAGTACCCGTTATCAACTTCCCGTCTTTGATCTACCTTAAACATTGTTTCTTATCTTGTTTACTTACAAATACGTTCGCAAGCGCGAGGCAGACAGGAGAGAGCATCTACCTGTTCTGATCACTCATACTGGCGATATTCTGCCACGGTGTTTCAACACTGAGGTGCACACCCCTCCCGTTATCAGGCGTGCATCACTACCTGTCACTCACAGGTCGTTAAGTCTGGTCCAGTGCCTGACTTATGACACCTGTTGTTATTGCTCCCTGAGAAACCTTTTATACTTTAATTTCTTACCCAAAATGTACTTTTACTATCCGTTTTGTTACAAGAACTTCTTACCTGAGACTTATACCTGATTTCTCGGCTGTTGTTGTACCTGTGATAGAACTTTTAACCAGAGATTTATACCTGATTTCTCGGCTGTTGTTGTACCTGTGATAGAACTTTTTACCTGAGATTTATACCTGATTTCTCGGCTGTTGTTGTACCTGTGATAGAACTTTTTACCTGAGATTTACACCTGATTTCTCGGCTATTGTTGTACCTGTGATAGACAAAGAAAGGAAGCAATTATAAGGAGAGCTAGGGAGAAAGCCAGGAGAAAACATTCAGTGCATTGAAGAACCTTCGGGCTTCCCAGCTGATCTTGAAACATCCTGACATGGAGGAAGATTGTTTTGAGGACTGATGCATCTGACCAGAGGATTGGTGCTGTACTATTCCAAGAATAGGGCGGTGAAAAATTCCTAGTGACATACGCTTGTCCTAAGTTATAACAGAGAGAACAGACTTAGGTTGTGGTGGAGAGAGAATGTTTGGGGAATCCAGAAATTTGAGCAGTACATTTATGAAAGAGAATTCATTCTTGAAACAGACCACCACCTGCTGGTGTATTTGCAATGAACAAAGACAACAAACAGAAGGCTTTAACAGTACGGGTTTAGGTGTCATTCGAGGAAGCAGCATTGTAAGAGCCGACTACTTGAGTCGCACTTAATTGACAATTTCTTTGGATTTGCAAATTTCTTCTGTCATGTACGTGATGCGATTTATTGTAAAAATGTACCCGTCTTCCTTTGGCAGGGGGCTATTGTCACAATCGGCTATATCCCCATTGATTTAAATTATATTTTCATTTCAGTAATAATTACCATAACTTTAGTATGCAAATATGGTACCTACACCTATCTTTGTATCCCAAAAACAAAAGATTAAAAAATCCCGCCCTCCCTACGACCATGAGCCTTCACGTCATGAACATAGAGTTATCTCCCTTCCTCTTATCTTTATGGCAACAGAAGCCGGCGGACGTGCTATAACCCAGCTGAGTGCCTTCCTTTTCCTTATAGCTTAAGTTTCGTTTATAGCCGAGTATTTATATATCGGCTTGTTGCTTAAACCCATCTGTAACATTAACAGTCTTTCGCAGGCTTTTATTTGTTAATTATCCTGCTTTTTAGGCCTTTATTCGGCCGGCTTTTATTCGGCCTTTGTTCGGCCACGTACCGACCGCGTGTCCACGTGTTTTGCGCCGTTAGCTTTTTTACGTTTCGTTAGCTTTCGTTCGTATTTGTTTGTTGGAGTTGTGTTTTTTCACTCCATTTAGTTTTTGTTACCTTTATTTGTGTTAATAACTATTGTTATTTGCTTATCATAACAATTATGGCTAGTGCAGGGCTGCGTCGTGGTTCGGCACATCAGTGTTCTCATTTCTTTGGAGAGCAGGACCCCCATGATGCCTGTCCCTTATGCCGGCCTTGCAGCGAGACCGCGCCGTGCGAACTTTGTTTGCACGCCAGGTCCGCTGTAAAGGTTCCCCTGTCCAGTCGGCGGAAGAGGGATTCGTCTTCATCTTCCGGTAAGAGAGGTAAGCCATCCAGGTCATCTACCCCCGCCCCTGAGCCGATGGGTGAGGTTGTCACTCCTGGGGGTGTTCTCGCTCTGAGCTCCGCCCTCGAGCAGGGGGTGGCTCCCCCTGTCCAGGCGAAGTCTAGGGTCGAATCGGCCGGTAGCTCCCGACAGCCGGCGATGCTACCGTCGGAAAGGGACTTCCGGTCACAGGTCTCTGATTCTTTCAGGGACCTTGGCACGCCAGGTGTCGTCGTTGGTGGGGGCCGTCTTGACTCCGGACCGGTACCTTCGGGTATGGGGTCAGGGGCCACTGACTTTTTGTCAGGGTTGTCAGTGGCTACGGGGATTAGTGACACTGAGTTCACTAATCCTAGTGTCAGTGCGGGGCCTGGGTTCCTACCCACACAGGTCTCTGGATCTGAGACTTTTCCCTCAAGTCCAGCTTTTCCGGTGCAGGGTTTCCCAGGGGGCTTCCCCCAGGGATTTGGGGCCCCAGGTCAGGCTTCCGGTTTCCGGTCGCCTTTTCCCCCGGGCTCGGGGTGTAGGGGTGCCCGCGGGCACTCAATCCCGGGCTGCCCAGGCCAACCTGCGGATGGTCATGGGTACCAGCAGTTACCCAGCCCGTACATGGCTGGGTTTCCACCTGGTGGGAGTGGAGGTTCATCCTGGTCCTTTGGTCAGGGTGTTCAACCCCAGGCTCAGGCAGGTCAGTTTGGCCAGTTCTGGGGTCACTCCCAGCCCACGGGACCGTTCCCATTCCCTCAGCGGTTTTGGTTCAACCCCATGTGTCTTCCTTCGTGGAACCCTTGGGGTATGGTCTCTCCCTCTAGGAGACGTTTTAGCAGTTCTGAATCCATCCAACGTTCTTCTACTTCGGGGGCCGTTTCGCCGGACCTTTAGGACTTCCGCCTCACGCACGGAGACATCGGTCTCCTGTCCTCAGGGGTTGGCTTCCAAGCCTACAGCTACGGATTTTAGACGTTCTACGTCTTAACGCCGTATAGAGGAGTCCCCCTCTCCGGAGAGGGCTCCTTTGGCGACCCCTGTTCCTCCCAGGGCGACTTTGGTCGCTAGCGAGGAGATGGACGCTGAAGGCGTGGGCTTGGCAGCGGATGACAATGTGATCCATCTGTCTCCTGGGTGCTCAGCGATTGAACCGTCCGAGTCATCTGAAGATGACCCTTCAGACCAGGAGGGTTCCCAGGGGGTAGCGGGCTCCGAGATTGCTGAAACTGAGGCTCAGCATGTTCTTTCGGGGATGCGGGCCCTACGGGGCGGAGGTATGCCCACCGCCTTCTGCATCGTCGGTGCCTGAATCCACCACCCTTCCAGGTTCTTTGGTGGCTCCTCGGGCTTCAGTTCGAACTGATCGGACTCCGCCAGAAGGCACTATAGTGTCTTCGGCTCTGGCCACCGCCCGGGCTCGGGTCTTAGAGAAGAATTCTTCCTCTACCCGCACCCCAGAGTTTGCCGGTCTGCAGCTCGGTGTTGGTGATTTGTCAGAGGCTTCTACCGCTGACTACGCCACAAATGACGGGCAAATGGCCCCTCAACCAGCACAGCTGGAGTCGAGAGAGCTGGTTGCCTGGCCCGGCAAATCGGTGGACCAGGTGGTGCTCGAGGTTAGAGAGCACCACAGGATGGAGAGGATGTTGCGACTTTCCATCCAAGTTCTGTCGTATATAGACTTCCTGACAGTGAGTCTATACAAGGTATCTGACTTGCCTGAGGGTCGGGTACCAGAGACAGAACAGGCCGACATTCAGGACAGACTCACAGCTGCCTTGAACGCGGCGTTGAGGGCTTCGGCGGCCTTACAGGTCTCCCTGCTCGCCAACGTCGTGTTGGCTAGGCGATTTTCAGTCTTGAAGAATCGCCAAGTCGAGGAACCTTATCTTTCCCGCCTGTTGACTGCCCCCTTCTCTGGCTCTACCCTGTTCGGGGGAGCTCTCCCTTCTGTTCAGAAGGATATGAAGGAGGACTCGGTCGCCTCAGCACTTTTGGTGAGGAGGTTTCGTTCCGAGAAGGCCAGCGCCTCGCAGGGGTCAGCGCCTCCCAAGAAGAAGGCGAAGTTTTCGGCTGGGCAGGCTTCTGCTCAACCCAAATCACAGCCATGCTTCAAGGGCAATAAAGGTAAGAAGGGTAAGAAATCTCCTGGGGCAAGAAGAAGGGCTCCTGACTCTTTCTTATCCTTGGCCGAGACAGAACAGGGGTCTGGCGGGGTGGACGGCGGTCATCCCTTTCAGGTCTCTTGTCCTTCTCCCGCAGGCTCAGGCTCCGGATGGGTGGACGATTCGCTGGTTTGGCAGGGACTCGATCTGCCCCATCCGGAACTTTCTGTGGGCGGGCGTCTCTCCGCTTTCCTACCCCAATGGCAGGAAATTACGGAGGACGCGTGGGGGTTGTCGGTGGTCAAGGAGGGTCTAGGTATCCCCCTTCTTCGGGATCCGCCTCTTACCGCCCAGCCGATCTTCTTTCCTCCTCCGGGGGATTTGAAGAAGGCTCGGGCGATCCAGGAGGAAGTAAGGACCATACTTGCAAAGGGCGCGGTAGAAGAGATTCCTATGTCGGAAATCACTCCCGGTTTCTATTCCCGAATGTTTCTCGTTCGAAAGAAGTCCGGAGCGTGGCGTCCGATCATAGATCTCAGTGCCTTCAACAGGCACGTAGATTCTCCTCACTTCAAGATGGAGACCCCACGGGGCATCATGGCCTCCGTGAGGGACGGGATGTGGGCAACTTCGGTAGATCTGAAGGATGCCTATTTCCATATTCCCATCAAGAAGTCTGCACGGAAGTTCCTCCAGTTCACGTGCAACAGCAAGGTCTTCCAATTCCAGGCCATGCCCTTCGGGCTGATGACAGCTCCTTTGGTATTCACCAAGCTGCTGCAGGTAGTCATGGGATTCCTTCACTCTCGCGGAATAGACGTCCACATCTATTTCGACGACTCCCTCATGCTTCACAGTGTGAGGGAATCGAATGTAAAGGATACCCGGCTGGTCATGAAAGTCTTGCTCAGAGTCGGCTTCATTCCTTCCAGAGAGAAGTCAGAGGTTTCCCCATCTCAGGACTTCGTCTTCCTGGGGAACCGTTTCGATACGGTTCTGGGCGTAGCCCTACCACCGGTGGAGAAGTTCGAGAAGGCCAGGGCTCTAGCTCTGTCCTTCATCGAACGGTCGCAGGTCCAGGTGCGTTGGTTCCTCAGTTTTCTGGGGTATCTCAACGCCCTGGCAGATGTGGTCCCCCTCGGGAGGCTTCACATCAGACCTCTCCAGATGTTCCTCCTGTCCAACTGGGTTCCGTCATCCAGGAAGTGGGAGGACTGGATAACTCTCACTCAGTTGGTCAGGGAGTTCGCTTGCTGGTGGACCATTCAGGAAAACGTTCTCCGCAGGGTACCTCTGACCAAGCCTGTCCCCTCGATGACCCTGTTCACGGATGCTTCCATGACAGGATGGGGAGCTTACCTCGACGGCCATTGCCGCTCGGGGGAGTGGTCTGGGGATCAGCTCTCGGAGCACATCAATGTGCTCAGGATGAGGGCAGTTCTTTTGGCACTGCAATCCTTTCGGGTGTTTCTGCAGTCCAAGGCGATTTGTGTGGCTACCGACAACTCTACAGTTGTCGTGTATCTGGAGAGACAAGGGGGCACCATGTCTCACGTCCTGTGTGCCCTCTCCATCCGCATCCTCTGTCAGTAGATGCAATTGTCCATTGTGGTCAAGCATCTTCCGGGCAGGCTGAATGTGTTGGCGGATACCCTCTCCAGGTGCCGCCAACCGGTGTTGACGGAATGGCAGCTGTGTCCCTCGGTGTTCCGGGGAATTTGTCAGGTGTGGGACAGGCCTTTGATAGATCTGTTTACCACTTCTCTGAACAATCAGCTGCCAACCTTCGTCTCTCCGGTTCCAGATCCGAAGGCTTGGACTGTGGACGCCCTTTCTCTGGACTGGGACGGGATGCATGCCTATGCATTCAGAAGTTCAGGGAGCATCACTGCTCCTTACTTCTGATAGCCCCCCTGTGGCCGAGGCAGCCTTGGATTCCGGAGCTCTTGTCGTTTCTGGTGGAAGAGCCCCTGGCTCTACCCACCAGACGAATCTCCTTCGCCAGCCTTGGTCCAGTACGACACACTCTCGACCAGAGATCCTCCACCTTCACGTGTGGAGGCTATTTCTGGATAGACCCAGAGTTCGGCAGCTGGCCCCGCAGTGGAATTAAGCCTTGGTGCTAGATTCCCTGACGAGGTCACCTTATGAGCCTATGGAGTCTGCTTCTTTGAAGTTTCTGACTTTCAGTCTTCCTTTTGGCTCTGGCCTCTGGACGTAGGAGGAGCGAAGTGCATGCCTTGTTGTCACTTCCTTCTTGCCTTCGTTGGTCCAGAGGCTACGCTGCCGTTACTCGTCTTACTGTTCCTTCGTTCCTTGTGAAGAATCAGGTCCCGGGTTCTCGCCCGATCCCATCAAGATTCCGGCTTTGACTAGCTCGGAGGAGAGGGATAGATTGCTTTGTCCCTGTAGGGCTCTTAGGTTTTATCTTGATCCCGTCTGTTTTTGCCTATCAAACAGGGACAGCGAGACATCTCCTCCCAGTCGGTGTCTAGGTGGGTATGCCAGGTCATTAAGTATGCTTATGAGCACTCGGATGACCAGGCTCGGGCGAGGGTGAGAGTGCAGGCTCATGAGGTAAGGGCCCTCGCTCCATCCTGGGCCCTCCTTAATGGGTCCTCCTTTCAGGAGGTCATGTCTGCTGCCTTCTGGCGTGGCAGGGATATGTTCACAGATTTTTATCTGCGATCCCTAGCTTTCCACTCAAAAGGTTTGTATTCTTTGGGGCCTCTGGTGGTTGCACAGTCTGTGCCCCCCCCCGTTAGCCCCAGGGCTTGTCTTTTCCGTTCTGCGGCATGTGGGTTACCTGCTCGTTCACAGGGAGGTTCCCCTCCTTCTTCTATGCACTCTGTCCCCCCTCCCTACCATGTTCAGTTGTGCTAGATGGGCTGCCTGGCTGCTAGTCACCACTACGGTAAGACAAATTCGCATACTAAAGTTATGGTAATTATTACTGAAATGAAATTGAGGTTTTTTAATGTAAAACCAATTTTCATGAGGAGTCCCACCCTATCCTCCCCTCTTCCTATCTGCCTGGCTGCCCCTCTGCGGGTGCCCCATCAAGGCTAAGAGGAAGGGAGATAACTCTATGTTCATGACGTGAAGGCTCATGGTCGCAGGGAGGGCAGGATTTTTGAATCTTTTGTTTTTGGGATACAAAGATGGGTGTAGGTATCATATTTGCATACTAAAGTTATGGTAAGTATTACCTCATGAAAATTGGTTTTACATTAAAAAAACCTCAAATTGTGTGCCATGACTGTCGTGTTTTCTACCGTTGTAGCGCGACTGGTGATCCGTAGCAGTGAAAGTCACGTGAGCAGAGGCCATGATGATGTTCTATCAGGCCGTCACTGTAATGCTACGACACTATTTAAACAGGTACATGATATATACAGACTGTAGTAATGTTTAGATTATTTGTAGTTACATTTTAATCCTTGGTTGGGTGTTAAAAGCTTTATTTAATCTGCATTGTTTAGTGTGCGGTCCAATTATAGAAATCGGTAAACATCGTACAACGTTCAGTCATACTTTCAAATACAAATCTGTATAATAGGTTTTTAGAGGGTATTTAGACTATATATTGTACATATTTAACTTCAATGCTAATACCAGGAACAGACAGCCAGACAACACCTTCGGTAGATTAGGTCAAGTTTAATGGTTGACATGTTTCGACACACTAGGTGTGTCGTCCTCAGAACAGAGTAAATTCAAAATACAGGACTATATATATCATCTAAGCATAGCAACTACACATGTTATTTATATGACATCATAGATAGTACACTGGTTACAATGACGTGGAAAGTTAATGACGTCATAATACTAGAGAATTGGTATGGGCGGAACACCGCAATATAGTAACAAGTTACTGCTGAATAATGTACAAATTTGATTCTTAGTAGAGTTATTAATACATAAGGACTACAGATGATATATCCGATATGTATGATAATCTAAGCCGCGTAATATTGTAGATGAAGATTTATGTACAATTTGTACACTATCGGTAAGTAATAAAAGGCTGTTCTATGTGAATGTTCGCTGAGTTACAGTTCCAATGCTTGCAAAAATAAATCCAATGAAAACACAATGTGTGTGTATATACACCTATATACATATCAAGTCGCAAGATTGGTCACTAGTATGACAATGAATGTTACATAGTAGATTCACAGTGATAATAATAGTTTACATCCACCGTTATCCAGACGTTATCCAGATTATCCGTGTCTGATATTAAGTCCCTGTGGTTCTGCGGTGTTCAAGTATGTGATAAAGGCTTCTTCTGTACGTAGGCGTGTATTAACATCCCCTGGGGTGATTTGGAGACCGATAATTTTCACATTCTCTGTGTCGTGTTCCGTAGAGGTGAAGTGACGCGAGACTGGTTTGTGCATGTTTTTATTCCTGATATCGGCAAAATGACCATGGAATCGTTCTCTGATGGAGTTACCGGTTTGTCCAATATATTGAGTACCGCATTTCTGACATTGTATCATATAAACTACGCTAGTAGAGTTACAGTTAATACTGTGTCGGATGGTAAACGTTTGTTTGTTTGATTTGCTCGTAACGGAGGAGCAGTTTTCCATGAACGGACACAAATTGCATGGTCGGCGACAAGGTTGACTACCCTTAGTACGGTTTGGTGGATCAATGTCCGCTCTAACTAGAAGATTCCTAATATTGTTGGCTCTCTTGTAAGCTACAGTGATAACCGAGTGGTCCATTTGGGGGCCAATACGGTTGAGGATGCCTCTATGGTTTTTCAGGATTGATCCTATATGTTGACGATGAGGATCGTATTTAGTTATGAATGGAACAATGGTTTTGGCATTTGTATCCGCCTTCCGAAGTAAAGTTAATCTATCGGTGTTCCTCGCTTTAACTGTGGCCGACTCTAAAAGATTCCGTGGATATCCCCGTAGTCGGAAGTGGTCACACATGACTCGGCTATGTTTTTCAAACTCGTCCAACGTAGAACATATACGGCGTACCCTGAGGAGTTGTCCAAACGGGATGTTCCGGATTTGCTGACGAGGGTGGCATGAATGATAGTGAAGGTAAAGATGTGCGTCCGTGGGTTTGGTATACAATGTGGTTTGCAATGTGCCGTCTTCCTCTTTGATTACCGTGGTGTCTAGGAAATTCATACTGGTAGAGCTTACCTCATAGGTGAATTTAATTTTGGGATGAAATCGGCTGAGACTCTCCATGAAGGCACAAAGGTCCTCGCGACGGAAGGTCCAAATAAAGAAAATATCATCGATGAACCTCCACCATACTAGAGGTTTCAGAGGTTGAGATGTTAGAAAATTGGTTTCAAGTTGGTCCATGAATAAAACGGCATAGTTCGGCGCACATTTGGTACCCATGCTAGTGCCTTGAATTTGAAGGTAATGTTGGTTGTTAAATCTAAAACAATTACAAGTCAAGACAAAATGTAGAAACCGCAGGAGGATCCATGTAGGTGGAGAATTATCACCTCTAGTATCCAAAGCGCGTTTGGCCGCAAGAATGCCATCCCTATGTGGAATCGATGTATATAGCGAAGACACGTCCGCAGTTACCAAGAAGCTATGCGCGGGAATCTGTCGGAGATCAAGGATTTTGTTGAGAAAATCTGTAGTGTCTTTCAAGTAAGACTTTACTTCGGAAGCAAGTGGTTTGAGATAAAAGTCGACCGTAGCCGACAATTTTTCTGTAGGTCCGCCTACAGCTGATACTATCGGCCTGCCCGGGTTGCCGGGTTTATGAATTTTAGGCAGGAGATAAAAAAGAGGTGTCCTCGCATCCTTGATGGTATTAAAAGAGACTAAGTCTTTAGCAAGATAAGGTTTAACCCGTTGTAGGAATTTATTGATATCCTTGACTATGTTCTGGGTGAGATCCGTGTCTAATGGTCTATAGTGTTCAGTATTGCAGAGTTGGCGTTCTGCCTCCGTAATGTAGTCAGCGCGATTAAGAATAACGATAGCCCCGCCTTTATCAGCGGGTTTAATGATGATATCTTTATTCTCTCTGAGAGAAATGATAGCTTGGGATTCTTCCGGTTGGAGGTTCGGAAAAACATTAGGCTTAGGAGGGGTGTCGGTAATGAAAAAAGATGTGATGTTAAGGAAAGTATCCAGATCGGCATTGAGGCCACGGTGAGGTGTCCAGCCAGAGGGAGGTTTAAATGGGTTCGGGACAAATGTGTTGTCATGTTGATGATCTTTAAAGAAAACACTTTATCTCAAGTTACAATTGGGAGTGGTTAGATTAAAATTTGATGATGCATGTAAATTAAAATTCAAAATTTGTAATTTTCAATAAAAGTAGAAGTTAGCCCACTGTTTCGCCATCTAAATTATTCATGTATGATTTTATCTGAAAAAACAAAAAAAAAAAGTAATTGGTAATTACTGACAAAAGTTGTTTTGTTATACAAGCTGTTTATTGTACAAGGACAATTACACACATATCTTTGGTTTAAAATGAATGTACAATAGAGACAATACTTTAAAAGTACACATAATTTCAAAATTGATTTAAGAAAAAAAACCTGCTGCAAAATATGATGAGAGAGACTTCCATAACATCCTTAATACACAATATCAGTTGAGACTTAAAAATGTTCATCGATTTGGTACACCATCAAAAGAAATGATTTTTTAATCTAGCCAAACGATTATCATTTTCCTTAATGTTGTAGGGAAACACAAGAGCATAATCTAGTTTTTAGTAATTACAAATTTTACTTGTTTAAAAACAATAATTTAAAATTCTAAAATTATCAAGTATAATTATCATGTGGATATGAAAATTTATTTGAATTTAAACAGTTTTGTAAAACAATCCTGATTGTGACGGTCCAATCTTAGAATTCAGAAGTTTTCATCTGAACTTAATTTTGAAGATTACATACACAATAGATACAGTGTCCTTATACTTAATCCAGAATCTCATTTTTGCCAAAGCTTGAATATTAGGTATATTTCAATGGTTAGAGTGGAAAAGTTGGATTCTATTTTCTAGATAATGGCACAAAATACTTCTTCTGACTTGTATCAATTTACTTTCTATAACTTCAAAAAATTAAACCCTTAAAACTCTGCTCACCCTGTTTGACACAAACAACCAGAGCAGAGTCCTGTAAACCTCTATGATGTACGATGTATTTTAAAAAAGAGTAGATGCATGTTTTGTTATTATGATTTTTTTCTCTCTCTTTGTTCTTCGAAATAGGAATAATCTTTTTCCTGACAGACTACACAAATTGTTTTTTTTTTTGCCTTTGGGTATTCCTCCTTGTCAAGTACCCATTAATCATTCTAATATTTTTCAATTTAAAAAAAAATCTATACATAGATTTTCTTGTTTTTGCTTTTTTTCTGTAGTTTGATTTGTTTGGTTTCTGTTGGCTTTCATTTTCCAATACAAAAATTATTTTATACTCACGAACCTGTAACATTCTTAATTTGTACTATTTTAAACACAAGACAACTTTCTGTCCAAACATAAAAAATTAATACTTTTGAAGCAAAGATTAGACTTCATGTGAACAGACCAAATTATTAGGTCTTCTTTTCTTCTATATTTTTGTAATCTTAAAAATTAGCTGCAAATTTAAATATCTGTACATAACTGTTCATAAAAAAATAATTTCATTGTGATATCATAAATCCATGATACATAAAAACTTGATGAAACAAGATGAAAAATGTTTTTATGGTGAGTATAGTAATAAATGCTGAATCTTACAATAACAAACACAACTATTGATGATGCAATTAATAAATCAAGGTGATGATATTTTTAATGACGTGTTTCTTGTCTCAGAATCCTAACCCCCCGGAGAATTATCCTATTTTTCAGAATCCTAACCCCCTGGAAAATTATCCTATTTTTATAGAATCTTTACCCCCTGGAAAATTATCCTATTTTTATAGAATCTTTACCTCCTGGAGAATTATCCTATTTTGATAGAATCTTTACCTCCTGGAGAATTATCCTATTTTGATAGAATCTTTACCTCCTGGAGAATTATCCTATTTTGATAGAATCTTTACCTCCTGGAGAATTATCCTATTTCTATAGAATCTTTACCTCCTGGAGAATTATCCTATTTCTATAGAATCTTCACCTCCTGGAGAATTATCCTATTTCTATAGAATCTTTACCTCCTGGAGAATTATCCTATTTCTATAGAATCTTTACCTCCTGGAGAATTATCCTATATTGATAGAATCTTTACCTCCTGGAGAATTATCCTATTTTGATAGAATCTTTACCTCCTGGAGAATTATCCTATTTTGATAGAATCTTCACCTCCTGGAGAATTATCCTATTTCTATAGAATCTTTACCTCCTGGAGAATTATCCTATTTTTATAGAATCTTTACCTCCTGGAGAATTATCCTATTTTGATAGAATCTTCACCTCCTGGAGAATTATCCTATTTTGATAGAATCTTTACCTCCTGGAGAATTATCCTATTTTGATAGAATCTTCACCTCCTGGAGAATTATCCTATTTTGATAGAATCTTCACCTCCTGGAGAATTATCCTATTTTTATAGAATCTTTACCTCCTGGAGAATTATCCTATTTATATAGAATCTTTACCTCCTGGAGAATTATCCTATTTTTATAGAATCTTTACCTCCTGGAGAATTATCCTATTTATATAGAATCTTTACCTCCTGGAGAATTATCCTATTTTGATAGAATCTTCACCTCCTGGAGAATTATCCTATTTTGATAGAATCTTTACCTCCTGGAGAATTATCCTATTTTGATAGAATCTTCACCTCCTGGAGAATTATCCTATTTCTATAGAATCTTTACCTCCTGGAGAATTATCCTATTTTGATAGAATCTTTACCTCCTGGAGAATTATCCTATTTTGATAGAATCTTCACCTCCTGGAGAATTATCCTATTTTGATAGAATCTTTACCTCCTGGAGAATTATCCTATTTTCGTAGAATCTTTACCGCCTGGAGAATTATCCTATTTATATAGAATCTTTACCTCCTGGAGAATTATCCTATTTATATAGAATCTTTACCTCCTGGAGAATTATCCTATTTATATAGAATCTTTACCTCCTGGAGAATTATCCTATTTTGATAGAATCTTTACCTCCTGGAGAATTATCCTATTTTGATAGAATCTTTACCTCCTGGAGAATTATCCTATTTTGATAGAATCTTCACCTCCTGGAGAATTATCCTATTTTGATAGAATCTTTACCTCCTGGAGAATTATCCTATTTTGATAGAATCTTTACCTCCTTGAGAAATATCCTATTTTCATAGAATCTTTACCTCCTGGAGAATTATCCTATTTTGATAGAATCTTTACCTCCTGGAGAAATATCCTATTTTCATAGAATCTTTACCTCCTGGAGAATTATCCTATTTATATAGAATCTTTACCTCCTGGAGAATTATCCTATTTTGATAGAATCTTTACCTCCTGGAGAATTATCCTATTTTTCAGAATCCTAACCCCTGGAGAATTATCCTATTTTTCAGAATCCTAACCCCCTGGAGAATTATCCTATTTTGATAGAATCTTTACCTCCTGGAGAATTATCCTATTTTGATAGAATCTTTACCTCCTGGAGAAATATCCTATTTTCATAGAATCTTCACCTCCTGGAGAATTATCCTATTTTGATAGAATCTTCACCTCCTGGAGAATTATCCTATTTTTATAGAATCTCTACCTCCTGGAGAATTATCCTATTTTGATAGAATCTTTACCTCCTGGAGAATTATCCTATTTTTATAGAATCCTAACCCCCTGGAGAATTATCCTATTTTTCAGAATCCTAACCCCCCCGGAGAATTATCCTATTTTTCAGAATCCTAACCCCTTGGAGAATTATCCTATTTTCAGTACCTGTGAAATTTTCAGTAGTTAAGAAGCAAAAAATTATTCATTTGTTTAGATGTACTGAAAAATGAAAACAGACAAATCATTGGAGATATTTAATAATGCTTTGTAGTCATGAAACAAATACAAAAGTAATGAAGGATTAAACCGTTGTAATGGAAATCTTATATATACAGTGTTTATCCGAACCTCTTCAACATAATATATCTTATTATAACATTTTTATATTGATAACGTAAATTAAAATAATTTGTTTTTAATACTCTTCTGTTCTTACCAATACTTGACCCATTGAACAAACAAAACATTACAATAGTTACACATCTATTTACATATACTTGACTATTGATAAACAAAAAGCAACAAAATCTTCAATATAAAAATGGAAACACCATAAAAAACATCATTTCAACAGTAAAGCCCTAAAAATGAAGTATGTGCTTCCATTAACATGATTTTCCATTTGACCATTCTTGACCCTAACCGACTGTCAAGCTTATCACAACAGAGTGAAAGGAAGGGCAGTAACTCTGGGAGATCCAAATGCTTTTGGCAAGCTGTTATTTTTAGTTCAGAAAATGTTAATAACTTCAATAATGAAATAGCTCGGAAAATTTTGCCTCGTAAAATATTTTATTTTCAGTATAAAATCTTATCCCTACTAAACATGGTTCTCCTGAACATTAGATTTGGACAAATACCTCCATGGCGTGTATTACATCTTATAAAATGTTTCTTTGTAACAATATCTCTGCTGATTTTTAGTCTGAAGCAAAAAATAAAAGTATAATTTCAAAGAAATTGTGAATCAAAGCATGGTTTTCTGAAGAAAAGTGATTTCAATTGAGGAATTAATTTTAGGCAATAACATTCGCATTCTTGATCATAGTTGAAAAAAATACCAGAATCCCTTGAAAATCCCCATTTTATCTTTTTGTTTTTCAAACTACAAAAATTAAGCATTGAAGAACATTCAGCTTGGATTGTTAATGTTATATTAACACTCAGATAAAGTCATCTTCTGGGTGATATTTACCTTGTATTGTCTAGTTACCTTGTGTGTTTACAGTTTACTTACAGATACTTGATAATACTCAGATAATGTCATCTTCTGGGTAATATTTACCTTGTATTGTCTAGTTACCTTGTGTGTTTACAGTTTACTTACAGATACTTGATAATACTCAGATAATGTCATCTTCTGGGTAATATTTACCTTGTATTGTCTAGTTACCTTGTGTGTTTACAGTTTACTTACAGATACTTGATAATACTCAGATAATGTCATCTTCTGGGTAATATTTACCTTGTATTGTCTAGTTACCTTGTGTGTTTACAGTTTACTTACAGATACTTGATAATACTCAGATAATGTCATCTTCTGGGTAATATTTACCTTGTATTGTCTAGCTACCTTGTGTGTTTACAGTTTACTTACAGATACTTGATAATACTCAGATAATGTCATCTTCTAGGTAATATTTACCTTGTATTGTCTAGTTACCTTGTGTGTTTACAGTTTACTTACAGATACTTGATAATACTCAGATAATGTCATCTTCTGGGTAATATTTACCTTGTATTGTCTAGTTACCTTGTGTGTTTACAGTTTACTTACAGATACTTGATAATACTCAGATAATGTCATCTTCTGGGTAATATTTACCCTGAGTTGATAACAATTTAAACTACTCTACACATGTTGTAGGATTTAATTATATTTAATCAATAATCAATGAAACAGTTTATCATCTTTACTTTCATCCTTCTCTCTTGTTCTCCTTAAAGTTTAAGATTTTCCTAAATTCTACAACATAACTTGTACCACATTTCTGCAAATAAAATTGTTTACTTTTAAATTTGAAGAATATTTTCCACTGTCTTCTGTTTGTTAAGAATATTTGTTCAAATTACTCCCATGAAAATCAAACAAACTCAACGTAATAAAGCCCTGAATCTGTACACTAACAGAAGTGTGACAAATGACTTGTTAAATGTCGTAATGATATCAGTAAAATTGACATTCACAACATTAAATAAAAAAGCTTACGCACTGAATCTCATAATTGTGAACTCTATGAAAATTTATACACAGCACAATGTATGTGTTACATTTATTCGTTGTTTCCATAGTGAATTTTACATCACCCTCAGGTGATAGATATAATGCATATATCCTATACTAGGGCTGGGGGTACACTCTTTGTTATGAGGGTGTAGGGCTGGGGGTACACCCTTTGTTATAAGGGTGGAGGGCTGGGGGTACACCCTTTGTTAAAAGGGTGGAGGGCTGGGGGTACACCCTTTTTATTAAGGGTGTAGTGCTGGGGGTACACCCTTTGTTATAAGGGTGGAGGGCTGGGGGTACACCCTTTATTATGAGGGTGGAGGGCTGGGGTACACTCTTTGTTATAAGGGTGGAGGGCTGGGGGTACACCCTTTGTTATGAGGATGGAGGGCTAAGGGTACACCCTTTGTTATGAGGGTGGAGGGCTGGGGGTACACCCTTTGTTATGAGGGTGGAGGGCTGGGGGTACACCCTTTGTTATGAGGGTGGAGGGCTGGGGGTACACCCTTTGTTATGAGGGTGGAGGGCTGGGGGTACACCCTTTGTTATGAGGGTGGAGGACTGGGGTTACACTCTTTGTTATAAGGGTGGAGGGCTGGGGGTACACCCTTTATTATGAGGGTGGAGGGCTGGGGGTACACCCTTTGTTATAAGGGTGGAGGGCTGGGGGTACACCCTTTATTATAAGGGTGGAGGGCTTGGGGTACACCCTTTGTTATCAGGGTGGAGGGCTGGAGGTACACTCTTTGTTATAAGGGTGGAGGGCTGGGGGTACACTCTTTGTTATGAGGGTGGAGGGCTGGGGGTACACCCTTTGTTATGAGGGTGGAGGGCTGGGGGTACACCCTTTGTTATGAGGGTGGAGTGCTGGGGGTACACCCTTTGTTATGAGGGTGGAGGGCTAAGGGTACACCCTTTGTTATGAGGGTGGAGGGCTAGGGGTACACTCTTTGTTATGAGGGTGGATGGCTGGGGGTACACCCTTTGTTATGAGGGTGGAGGGCTGGGGATACACCCTTTGTTATGAGGGTGGAGCTGGGGGTACACCCTTTATTATGAGGGTGGAGGGCTGGGGGTACACCCTTTGTTATAAGGGTGGAGGGTTGGAGGTACACCCTTTATTATGAGGGTGGAGGGCTGGGGGTACACCCTTTGTTATAAGGGTGGAGGGTTGGAGGTACACCCTTTGTTATTAGGGTGGAGGGCTGGGGGTACACTCTTTGTTATTAGGGTGGAGGGCTGGGGGTACACTCTTTGTTATTAGGGTGGAGGGCTGAGGGCTAGACAATTTCTGCATAAAAAACCTCTTCTGTATAAAACAGTGATTCCTTGAATACCTACCAACATTGACACTCCTCAGCAAAAAATGATACACAGGTGTACATCTACCTTTCGTTTGTAATGATCATGAATCCACACAGAGCAAATTGAATTATCTCCCATGCTGGCAGATATGAATGTACAAATTGCATTTTCATGATTAGAAAAAATCGTAATATGAGAGATAAAACTGATGAAAATTGGTCCAACTGGTTACCAATACCTTTTAAAAGTTCTGGGGAATATAAGCCAAGTAAGTGGTACAAGGTGAGTGACCAACCCTACCTACTACACAAGTAAACATGTATATAAACCTCACTACAGTAACTACTGTAAATGAACGTGGCTACATTACATATATATATATAACTTAAAGACCAAGAATTAAGATAGGTGAATCATTTGCAAAGTGGAATGATAAAATCTGAAAAATCTTTCCAAGATATTTAGATTATGAACTTAAAAGTAGGTAGACAAAGTATTGACATTAGCTAAATGGATTAAAATAGGTTAAATTATCTATTCCCTAAAACCCTAATCAATTAATGAAAGTCAATGACAAGATGTCATCCAACCAAAAACAAAATCAAGTGCCGACAAAATAACAAAAAACCATGGGAATTGATCAGCATATCAAAACAGTTTTACAGTAATGTACAAACATTGAGATCTGATAGAAGTTTTCATAACACAACCGTGTAGTCACTGAAACGTCACACTCTAATCTTCTACTGGTTGTGTTATGAGATGAATGTGACCGTGTAGTCACTGAAACGTCACACTCTAATCTTCTACTGGTTATGTTATGAGATGAAGGTGACCGTGTTGTCACTAAAACGTCACACTCTAATCTTCTACTGGTTGTGTTATGAGATGAATGTGACCGTGTAGTCACTGAAACGTCACACTCTAATCTTCTACTGGTTGTGTTATGAGATGAATGTGACCGTGTAGTCATTGAAACGTCACACTCTAATCTTCTAGTGGTTGTGTTATCACATGAATGTGACCGTGTAGTCATTGAAACGTAACACTCTCTTCTTCTACCTGTTATGTTATAAGATGAAGGTGACCATGTAGTCATCAAAACTTCACATTCTAATCTTCTAGTGGTTGTGTTATAAGATGAAGTTGACCGTGTAGTCATCAACACTTCACACTCTAATCTTCCAATGGTTGTGTTATGAAAACTTCTATTCTACTGACATTAACAACCCGAAGAAAAATATTTCCCCTAAAAGATTGAGATGAAATAATACAAAATGTGATAAAAAAGAGAAATGTTCAAGAATATGACTGTATGCTGCATTTCTCATACATTGACAATTATACTGTAAGAAACTTGAAGGGTGAAGATCTCAATTCAGAATTTCCTATTGAGTCTGAAATAAGTTTGCTGGCAGCATTTAACAATAAGTGTCCTGAGCATCAAGTAGTATCAATGCGGATCATGCGGAGTTTGAAATTGTCTGCTAGGACGCAAGCTGCCTCATTAGATCCTCCACAGTAGTGAGACGAGGAAAACACAGTGAGCAGTCTCCCTTTCTGCTGAACCTGTTATTGAACAAATCACTTATTCAGGATTTCTTTTAAGGGCAAGACAAAACATCTGGACTGAAGAGGTATAAACTGTTATCATTCTTATTTTGGTGAGTTCAAGTTTTTGCACATTATTGAAAATTGAAAACTTTTTATATCATTTGCAACAAATCTAGCATATTCAAAGATTTAAATATTTCCATTCATCAAAGAATTTAGCAATCCTTCAAAGTTCAAAAGACAAAACCAAAGGAACCTCATGAAACTCCGCAATCATATCACTTCAAATCCAGCTTTACCTCTCAATATGAAATATATCTCAAATACAGTGAAAGTTTGATTGGCTGACTGATTACCTGGAATCCATTTTCTTGTACTTCATGGGCGCGTATGACATGGGAAAGGTTGTTTCGGTCCAGGAAGCTCATTAGAGCGTCGCAGGAGAAGAAGTGGGCGGTACCACGTCGTGTGTTATAGATAAAACCATCATGATCCTGCAAATCCTTCAAAGTATCAGGGGTCAAAAGGTCATTGCTGTAAACAAAATGGTCAAGGGTAATCAGGTTATAAATATCAACACAAAGGTCATAAGGTCATCAGGTTACTGATAACACGAGAGTCCCGATACATGAAATCAGAAGTATGAATTCAGATTATTTGATAAGTTAGCTCAAATTTCATGACAAAAGTTGTTTTTTGTCAATAAGTCATTTTACCAATCAGAGCAGTAAGTATCAAAATAATTTCAGATAAAAATCCCTTGTCACTTTAATTAATATCAATATTTTCCCAATTTTCTTGAATTAGAAACAAGGCATATGAAAACCTTTACTTTCAATACTCACGCATTAACAGCTCAGAAAGAGCGAAATTCCAATCAATTTATTTAGTATACAAAATCGTGAATGATGCAAATTAAAGCTTAGAGGGTGTGATATGGTTATTGCAGAGAATCTCCCAGGCCAGAAGACTGTCTATCTCTGGATCACATACCTGACAGGATCACTCCAGAGAATTTCCCAGGCCACAGGACTGTCTATCTCAGGATCACATACCTGACAGGATCACTCCAGAGAATTTCCCAGGCCACAGGACTGTCTATCTCAGGATCACATACCTGACAGGGTTACTCCAGAGAATCTCCCAGGCCAGAGGACTGTCTATCTCTGGATCACATACCTGACAGGGTTACTCCAGAGAATCTCCAAAGCTAGAGGACTGTCTATCTCTGGATCACATACCTGACAGGGTCACTCCAGAGAATCTCCAAGGCCAGAGGACTGTCTATCTCTTGATCACCTACCTGACAGGGTCACTCCAGAGAATCTCCCAGGCCACAGGACTGTCTATCTCTGGATCACCTACCTGACTGGGTCACTCCAGAGAATCTCCCAGGCCAGAGAACTGTCTATCTCTGGATCACATATCTGACAGGGTTACTCCAGAGAATCTCCCAGGCCACAGGACTGTCTATCTCAGGATCACCTACCTGACAGGGTCACTCCAGAGAATCTCCCAGGCTAGAGGACTGTCTATCTCTGGATCACATATCTGACAGGGTTACTCCAGAGAATCTCCCAGGCTAGAGGACTGTCTATCTCTGGATCACATACCTGACAGGGTTACTCCAGAGAATCTCCCAGGCTAGAGGACTGTCTATCTCTGGATCACATACCTGACAGGGTCACTCCAGAGAATCTCCCAGGCCAGAGGACTGTCCATCTCTGGATCACCTACCTGACAGGGTCACTCCAGAGAATCTCCCAGGCCTGGGGACTGTTTATCTCAGGATCACCTACCTGACAGGGTCACTCCAGAGAATCTCCGAGGTCACAGGACTGTCTATCTCTGGATCACATACCTGACAGGGTCACTCCAAAGAATCTCCCAGGCCAGAGGACTGTCTATCTCTGGATCACCTACCTGACAGGGTTACTCCAGAGAATCTCCCAGGTCACAGGACTGTGTATCTCTGGATCACATACCTGACAGGGTCACTCCAGAGAATCTCCCAGGCCAGAGGACTGTCTATCTCTGGATCATCTACCTGACAAGGTCACTCCAGAGAATCTCCCAGGCCAGAGGACTGTCTATCTCTGGATCACCTACCTGACAGGGTCACTCAAGAGAATCTCCCAGGCCAGAGGATTGTCTAACTCTGGATCACCTACCTGACAAGTTCACTCCAGAGAATCTCCCAGGCCAGAGGACTGTCTATCTCAGGATCACCTACCTGACAGGGTCACTCCAGAGAATCTCCCAGGCCAGAGGACTGTCTATCTCTGGATCACCTACCTGACAGGGTCACTCCAGAGAATCTCCCAGGCCAGAGGACTGTCTATCTCTGGATCACCTACCTGACAGGGTCACTCCAGAAAATCTCCCAGGCCAGAGGACTGTCTATCTCTGGATCACCTACCTGACAGGGTCACTCCAGAGAATCTCCCAGGCCAGAGGACTGTCTATCTCTGGATCACCTACCTGACAGGGTCACTCCAGAGAATCTCCCAGGCCAGAGGACTGTCTATCTCTGGATCTTTTAGAGGTACAGGCACTTTGTTGATCTTTTCTATATATCCCCCATCATTGTCACTGCTGGGAATTCCACCATGTACACAAAACACCTACAATAAATTGATACTTCAGTTAGAGTGGAAGTTCATTACTGTATATATAGTAAATGACTTTTCTACAGTTTCATTAAACTTTAAAAATTTTATCTGAATCACTGGCCTGGATTGTCTATGTAATAGTGTATATCAACTTCTTAAAGGCTACATAATGGGTATGTATGCTGAGCATCATGAAATTACAGGAAACCATTAATTTTGTGAAACACATACTTTTTCGGTTTTTCATAAAAGTTTGAAGAAATCAACACATGCAACATTAGAACCATCAGAAAAGAAAAGGAATACAAACTAACTAATACACCGCCACTTTTCACAAGAAAAAATGAGCAAAAACAAACTTCAAGTAAGTTACACTTTTAACTTTGTATAAGACATAAATGTATATGCTCCAATGCATGTAAGTATCCCTTTAAGAAGAATTTTTAGATGTCTATTGTGACCTTTGACCCTTTACCTTTGTATACAATAGATGCTGTTGATACATCAGAACATGATGATATGATCTGGTAAATTTGAATCAAGTCTGTTGGGAGATGAAATGGCTTAAAGCTAGAATGGATGATGATGGGATACAACATTGATAGAAATTGATGACACATAGGGGGCACCCTAAGGTGGTATAAAAAAGATTTCATTTCACTCTTCTCATTTAACATAACAAGAGAATTGACAGATCTGATGAATGTTACATCAATAAATGCTAGTTCCAAAAGGGACAATTTTGATAGGATTTAAGTGTGAAAAATGACAAAGGGCAATAACTCCTAAATTATGCAAAAGCGAGTAATGGTTCTTATCCATTGCACTTCTCCTTATCAAGATCTATCTAGCTTTGAAGTTTCATGTTGATACCTCTTATAGTTTTTGTGATATTCTCCAGACAAAATTATGATGGACAGATGGACAAATACACAGACACATGGACAGAAAAACGATGGCTAATTGCATCCCAAACTATATGCTCTCCCATCTGAAAGCATAACAACTGAATCATTGCTTAAGATATAACAGGAAATGACTTCATCTTCTGTCAAAATTTGAAGTAACACTCAAATGTCTGATTTACCCGGTCATCCACTGTGGCAGCAATAGGCATCACATCGAAACAATCATTCACTGCTTCCCAGATTTGCAGACCGATTGCATCACCAAACTTTGACAGACATTCCCTACAACAGGAGACATTATCATCATCAAGTCCTACTTGCTGCTCAACTTTTTACAAAAGGAGATTACATCAAACACAAGCGAATGGAGAGTTTGAATGAACACGAAATCTACAAAAAAAATAATTTCAGAAATTTTGTTATTGCCCCATAAACAATTGAAGTAATTTAGAGGCAGGATCTCTTTGTAATAGCCGTCGCTTACATCACTGAACAACTGGGAGGCTTACAGCATTTTCCAGCTTGCTGAGAAACACAAACAGCATCTAGAAACTTTAAGTCTTTTCTGATACTCACGATTTAAAAGAAAACATTTCCTGTACACTTCGTAGTTCATGGTTTCCTCTCAATAGGTAAAATTTACCAGGAGCCAGTAACTTTTGGGCAAACAAGTATGATACCACCTGAAAACAAAACAAGACCTTATCTGAAACACTTCACACAATTATATTTTCTGTGGTTTTTTTCCCACATCACAATCAGCTGATTATGATAAATATCTCATACATGTAATTTCTAATTTTCCAGATGATTTTTTTTGCAGAATATTGGTTCCCAGCCCCTGAGGTTTACTTTTCAAAATTTGCTGATTTTTAGCTTCCAACCCTACAATTTTATGTAAATGTTGTAGGGGTAAATTGTGAAATATACTTAAAAGTATTAAAACTGATAAAACTTTTACTTCCAATACCCCAACCTCCCCCACAATTTGAGTTTTTCGTGTCCCAAACTTTGAGTTTCCCCTGTACCATACATTGACTTCCAATACCCCAACCTCCCCCACAATTTGAGTTCTTCTTCTCCCAAACTGAGTTTCCCTTGCCCCAAACTTTGACTTCCAATACCCCAGCCTACCCTACAATTTCGCTTTTCCATTCCCCTACTTTCCCCAAACACCAAGATCCTCTCCTTAAACGCCTTGTTCCCCTTCTCCAAACTCCCAGATTCCCTGCTCCAAAACATTTATTTTCTTTCCTCCTATACTCCAAGTTATCCTCCCCATCATTAGCAGCTACCTCCTCCCAAACTCTGGAAAACACTTTTACCTTTATGTTTACTTTGTGCATTCCCTCTCCTGCCCTCAATTCTGACTAAAATTGGTGCTTGCCCTTACCTCCACACCGAATTGCTCTCAATCCACGTAGATTCTGACTAAAATTGGTGCTTGCCCTTACCTCCACACCGTATTCCCCTCGATCCACGTAGATTCTGACTAAAATTGGTGCTTGCCCTTACCTCACCACCGTATTCCCCTCGATCCACGTAGATTCTGACTAAAATTGGTGCTTGCCCTTACCTCACCACCGTATTCCCCTCGATCCACGTAGATTCTGACTAAAATTGGTGCTTGCCCTTACCTCACCACCTCCACGTAGATTCTGACTAAAATTGGTGCTTGCCCTTACCTCACCACCGTATTCCCCTCGATCCACGTAGATGACTAAAATTGGTGCTTTCCCTTACCTCCACATCGTATTCCCCTCGATCCACGTAGATTCTGACTAAAATTGGTGCTTGCCCTTACCTCCACACCGTATTCCCCTCGATCCACGTAGATTCTGACTAAAATTGGTGCTTTCCCTTACCTCCACACCTATATGTATCCTATATGTATGTCCCATCTATCTCCCTATATGTATGTCCCATCTATCTCCCTATATGTATGTCCCATCTATCTCCCTATAAAATTATATGTCTCATCTATCTCCCTATATGTATTCCCCTCGATCCACGTAGATTCTGACTAAAATTGGTGCTTGCCCTTACCTCACCACCGTATTCCCCTCGATCCACGTAGATTCTGACTAAAATTGGTGCTTTCCCTTACCTCCACACCGTATTCCCCTCGATCCACGTAGATTCTGACTAAAATTGGTGCTTGCCCTTACCTCACCACCGTATTCCCCTCGATCCACGTAGATTCTGACTAAAATTGGTGCTTTCCCTTACCTCCACATCGTATTCCCCTCGATCCACGTAGATTCTGACTAAAATTGGTGCTTGCCCTTACCTCCACACCGTATTCCCCTCGATCCACGTAGTCGCCGAGGAACAGAAATGAAGCAGGTGTCAGAAGAGGACCCATTCTCCAGAGTGCTTTCTCAAAACAAACCAGATCGCGGTAGTTACCATGGATATCCCCTAAATAAAGATAAATAATGGATTAAAAAATAAGGCATGAAACTCCTCATTCCCATGTATAATACAACCTTGACAAACGATGGCCTTAGAAGTTGAGACAGTATAGGCCATGTATGTATGTCCCATCTATCTCTATATGTATGTCCCAGCTATCTCCTTATATGTTTGTCCCATCTATCTCCCTATATGTATGTCCCATCTATTTCCCTATATGTAAGTCCCATCTACCTCCCTATATGTATGTCCAATCTACCTCCCTATATGTATGTCTCATCTATCTCCCTATAAAATTAAACGTCCTATCTATCTCCCTATATGTATGTCCCATCTATCTCCCTATATGTATGTCCAATCTACCTCCCTATATGTATGTCCCATCTATCTTCCTATATGTATGTCCCATCTATCTCCCTATATGTATGTCCCATCTATCTCCCTATATGTATGTCCCATCTATCTCCCTATATGTATGTCCCATCTATCTCCCTATATGTATGTCCAATCTACCTCCCTATATGTATGTCCCATCTATCTTCCTATATGTATGTCTCATCTATCTCCCTATATGTATGTCCCATCTATCTCCCTATATGTATGTCCCATCTATCTGCCTATATGTATGTCCCATCTATCTCCCTATATGTATGTCCCATCTATCTCCCTATATGTATGTCCCATCTATCTCCCTATATGTATGTCCCATCTATCTCCCTCTATGTATATCCCATCTATCTCCCTATATGTATGTCCCATCTATCTCCCTATATGTATGTCCCATCTATCTCCCTTTTTGTATGTCCCATCTATCTCCCTATATGTATGTCCCATCTATCTCCCTATATGTATGTCCCATCTATCTCCCTATATGTATGTCCCATCTAACTCCCTATATGTATGTCCCATCTATCTCCCTATATGTATGTCCAATCTACCTCCCTATATGTATGCCCATCTATCTTCCTATATGTATGTCCCATCTATCTCCCTATATGGAAGTTTCATCTATCCCCTATATGTATGTCTCATCTATCTCCCTATATGTATGTCTCATCTATCTCCCTATATGTATGTCTCATCTATCTCCCTATATGTATGTCCCATCTATCTCCCTATATGTATGTCCCATCTATCTCCCTATATGAATGTCCCATCTATCTCCCTATATGTATGTCCCATCTATCTCCCTATATGTATGTCCCATCTATCTCCCTATATGTATGTCCCATCTATCTCCCTATAAAATTATATGTCTCATCTATCTCCCTATATGTATGTCCCATCTATCTCCCTATATGTATGTCCCATCTATCTCCCTATATGTATGTCCCATCTATCTCCCTATATGTATGTCCCATCTATCTCCCTATATGTATGTCCCATCTATCTCCCTATATGTATGTCCCATCTCTATCTCCCTATATGTATGTCCCATAAATCTCCCTATATGTATGTCCCATCTATCTCCCTATATGTATGTCCCATCGATCTCCCTATATGTATGTCCCATCTATCTCCCTATATGGATGTCCCATCTATCTCCCTATATGTATGTCCCCTCCCTATATGTATGTCCCATCTATCTCCCTATATGTATGTCCCATCTATCTCCCTATATGAATGTCCCATCTATCTCCCTATATGTATGTCCCATCTATCTCCCTATATGTATGGCCCATCTATCTCCCTATATGTATGTCCCATCTATCTCCCTATATGTATGTCCCATCTATCTCCCTATATGTATGTCCCATCTATCTCCCTATATGTATGTCCCATCTATCTCCCTATATGTTTGTCCCATCTATCTCCCTATATGTAAGCTATCTATCTCCCTATATGTATGTCCCATCTATCTCCCTATATGAATGGCCCATCTATCTCCCTATATGTATGTCCCATCGATCTCCCTATATGTATGTCCCATCTATCTCCCTATATGTATGTCCCATCTATCTCCCTATATGAATGGCCCATCTATCTCCCTATATGTATGTCCCATCGATCTCTCTATATGTATGTCTCATCTATCTCCCTATATGTATGTCTCATCTATCTCCCTATATGTATGTCCCCTCCCTATATGTATGTCCCATCTATCTCCCTATATGTATGTCCCATCTATCTCCCTATATGTATGTCCCATCTATCTCCCTATATGTATGTCCCATCTATCTCCCTATATGTATGTCCCATCTATCTCCCTATATGAATGTCCCATCTATCTCCCTATATGTATGTCCCATCCATCTCCCTATATGTATGTCCCATCTACCTCCCTATATGTATGTCCCATCTATCTCCCTATATGTATGTCCCATCTATCTCCCTATATGAATGTCCCATCTATCTCCCTATATGTATGTCCCATCCATCTCCCTATATGTATGTCCCATCTACCTCCCTATATGTATGTCCCATCTACCTCCCTATATGTATGTCCCATCTATCTCCCTATATGAATGGCCCATCTATCTCCCTATATGTATGTCCCATCGATCTCCCTATATGTATGTCCCATCTATCTGCCTATATGTATGTCCCATCTATCTCCCTATATGTATGTCCCATCTATCTCCCCCCTCCCTATATGTATGTCCCATCTATCTCCCTTTTTGTATGTCCCATCTATCTCCCTATATGTATGTCCCATCTATCTCCCTATATGTATGGCCCATCTATCTCCCTATATGTATGTCCCATCTATCTCCCTATATGTATGTCCCATCTATCTCCCTGTATGTATGTCACATCTATCTCCCTATATGTATGTCCCATCTATCTCCCTATATGTATGTCCCATCTATCTTCCTTTATGTATGTCCCTTCTATCTCCCTATATGTATGTCCCATCTATCTCCCTATATGTATGTCCCATCTATCTCCCTATATGTATGTCCCATCCATCTCCCTATATGTATGTCCCATCTACCTCCCTATATGTATGTCCCATCTACCTCCCTATATGTATGTCCCTTCTATCTCCCTATAAAATTATACATCCCATCTATCTCCCTATATGTATGTCCCATCTATCTCCCTTTATGTATGTCCCATCTATCTCCCTATATGTATGTCCCATCTATCTCCCTATATGTATGTCCCATCTATCTCCCTATATGTATGTCCCATCTATCTCCCTATATGTATGTCCCATCTATCTCCCTATATGTATGTCCCATCTATCTACCTTTATGTAAGTCCCATCTATCTCCCTATATGTATGTCCCATCTATCTCCCTATATGTATGTCCCATCTATCTCCCTATATGTATGTCCCATCTATCTCCCTATATGTATGTCCCATCTATCTCCCTATATGTATGTCCCATCTATCTACCTTTATGTATGTCCCATCTATCTCCCTATATGTATGTCCCATCTATCTCCCTATATGTATGTCCCATCTATCTCCCTTTATGTATGTCCCATCTATCTCCCTATATGTATGTCCCATCTATCTCCCTACATGGATGTCCCATCTATCCCCTGTATGTATGTCCCATCTATCTCCCTATATGTATGTCCCATCTATCTCCCTATATGTATGTCCCATCTATCTCCCTATATGTATGTCCCATCTATCTCCCTTTATGTATGTCCCATCTATCTCCCTATATGTATGTCCCATCTATCTCCCTATAAAATTGTATGTCCCATCTATCCCCTTTATGTATGTCCCATCTATCTCCCTATATGTATGTCCAATCTATCTCCCTATATGTATGTCCCATCTATCTCCCTATATGTATGTCCCATCTATCTTCCTTTTTGTATGTCCCATCTATCTCCCTATATGTATGTCCCATCTATCTCCCTTGATGTATGTCCAATCTATCTCCCTTTATGTATGTCCCATCTATCTCCCTATATGTTTGTCCCATCTATCTCCCTATATGTAAGCTATCTATCTCCCTATATGTATGTCCCATCTATCTCCCTATATGTATGTCCCATCTATCTCCCTGTATGTATATCCCATCTATCTCCCTTTATGGATGTCCCATCTATCTCCCTATATGGATGTCCCATCTATCTCCCTATATGTATGTCCCATCTTTCTCCCTTTATTTATGTCCCATCTATCTCCCTTTATGTATGTCCCATCTATCTCCCTATAAAATTATATGCCTCATCTATCTCCCTATATGTATGTCCCATCTATCTCCCTATAAAATTGTATGTCCCATCTATCCCCTTTATGTATGTCCCATCTACCTCCCTATATGTATGTCCCATCTATCTCCCTATATGTATGTCCCATCTATCTCCCTATATGTATGTCTCATCCATCTCCCTATATCTATGTCCCATCTATCTCCCTATATGGAAGTCCCATCTATCTCCCTATATGTTTGTCCCATCTATCTCCCTATATGTATGTATCACCACCAGAGGTCCCAACGAATACAGGCCTTCTGAGTGGGAAGCTGCCCCACCAGAAAGCTGCAGACATGAACTCATGAAAAGAAGACCCATTCAGAAGGGCCCAGGATGCAGCGAGGGCCCTGACCTCATGAGCCCGCACTTTCACTCTCGCCCGAGCCTGATCATCAGAATACTAGTAAGCATACTTAATCACCAGGCAGTCCCACCTGGAAACCGACTGGGAGGAGATATCTCGTTGTCCCTGTTTGATGGGAAAAAAAACCAGACAGGATCGAGAGCCTCCCTCTACTGTGGGGCCAGCTGCTGAATGATGGGTCTATCCAGAGCGAAGCCTCTGATTAGGGCAGAAAGAGAGGAGGACAAAACTATCTCTTTCCTTCCCTAAAACGCAAGGGCACCGGCAATAGCTGTACGATAGCCAACAATAGTGCCAGGTGCCAGATTGCAGTCCCTAAACAGAGAGAATAGGAAATCCGCAATCAACTGCACAGAGGCATCAAACTGATCAACCTCCCTGCTGACACACCAATCAAAGAAGATCACGCGATGCGATCTGACACCTCTCGAGAAAAGCCTGCCGTGGCGAGGCTTCCTGAGATAGCCTCCACGCGTGAAAGTGCAGGATCTCTGGTGGAGAGTGTGTCGTTCTGGACAGAGGCTGGCGAAGGAGATTCAGTCGGGTGGGGAGAGCCAAGGGCTCCTCAACCAGAAATGACAAGAGCTCCAGAAACCAAGGTTGCCTCGGCCACAGAGGGGCTATCAGAGGTAAGGAGCAGTGATGCTCCAGGGTTTTCTGTAGCACCCTGCCCACCAGATTGAAGGGAGATAATGCATATGCATACATCCCATCCCAGTCCAGAGAAAGGGCGTCCACAGCACAAGCCTTTTGGGTGGGACCGGGGAGATGAAGGTTGGCAGCTGGTTGTACAGGGAAGTGGCAAACAGGTCTACAAGAGGTCTGTCCCACACCTGACACCTGTCCCACACCTGCCAAAAGAACAGCCCTTATCTCGAGTACATTGATGTGCTCCGAGAGCTGTTTGCCAGACTACTCCCCCGAGTGGCATTGGCCGTTGAGGTAAGCTCCCCATCCTGTCAAGGACGCATCCATGAACAGTGTCATAGAGGGGACGGGCTTGGTCAGAGCACCCTGCGGAGTTCTCCTGAATGGTCTACCATCGAGCGAACTCCCTGACCGACTGGCTAAGCGGAATCCAGGCCTCCCACTTCCTGGATGACAGAACCCAGTTGGACAGGAGGAACATCTGGAGAGGTCTGATGTGAAGCCTCCCTAGGGGGACCACATCTGCCAGGGAGTTGAGATACCCCAGAAAACAGAGGAGCCAACGTACCTGGACATGCGACCAGGCAATGAAGGTCAGAGCCAGAGCCAGAGCCCTAGCCTTCTCGAACTTCTCCAGAGATGGAAAGGCTAAGCCCCGAACAGTGTGGAAACGGTTCCCCAGGAAGACGAAGTCCTGAGATGGGGAAACCTCTGACTTCTCTCTGGAAGGAATGAAGCCGAATCTGAGCAAGAGTTTCAGGACCAGATGAGTGTCCTTCACTAGCGATTCCATGAGCATGAGGGAGTTGTCGAAATAGATGTGGACGTCTATTCTGCGTGAGTGAAGGAATCCCACGACCACCTGCAGCAACTTGATGAACACCAAAGGAGCTGTCGTGAGCCGGAAGGGCATGGCCCATAATTGGAAGACCCTGCCGTTGCACGGAGGAACTTCCGTGCTGACTTCTTGATGGGGATATGGAAGTTGGCATCCTTCAGATCTACTGAAGTTACCCACATTCCGTCCCTCACAGAGGCTATCATGCCCCGTGGGGTCTCCATCTTGAAGTGAGGAGAATCTACGTGCCTGTTGAAGGCACTGAGATCTATGATCGGACGCCACGCCCCGGATTTCTTCTGAACCAGAAACATTCTGGAGTAGACATAGGCACCTCCTCTACCGCGCCCTTGGCCAGCATTGTCCCTACTTCCTCCTGGAGCGCCCGAGGCTTTTCCTCATCCTCCGGAGGGGGAAAGAAAATCTGCTGGACCAGTCTCGAAGGAGGAGGATACCTAACCCTCTCTGACCACTGACCACTTTCAATACTGAAAACCGCCTGGCCAACATGACGTTGGAGAGCAAGGAGACCTGCAAGCCCGCCGATACTCTCAAAGCCATGTTCAGGGCCGAGGTGATTCTGTCCTGTACAAACCTCCGCCCCGAAAATCCGGGAGACATCAGCCCAGAGGGCCCGCATCCCAGAGAGAGCATGCTGAGCCTCAGCTTCAGCAGCCTTGGGGCCATCTTCCCCCTGGGAACCCTCCTCACTGGTAGGGTCATCATCAGACAACTCGGATGGGTCAATATCCGAGCACCCAGGAGAAAGATGAACAACATCGTCTAACTCTGCCATACCTGCGCCCTCAAAATCTCCTCCTCGATAGGGACCGAAGTCTCTCTGGGAGGAACTTCAGAAAGTGAGGCTCTTCCATATGGTGAGGCTGTAGGCTTGGGTCTAAGACTCGAAGCCGACCCCTGGAACTCGGAGACCAACTTGTCCACGTGGGAGGCAGAAGTCCTAAAGGTCCGGCAAACCTTCTTAAGACCGGCCGACAAGGCCCCTGAAGTAGCAGAACATTGGGGGGACTTCATACTGCTTAACCATCTCCTAACGGAGAGACCAACCCACACGGATTCCATGAGGGAAAACCCATAGGGTTAAACCCAAACATCTGAGGGAATGGGAATGGTCCCATGGGCTGGGAGTGACCCCAGAACTGGCCATCACGGCCTGTCTGAGTCTGGGGCTGGCCACCCTGTACGAAAAACATGAATGGACTGCCACTCCCACCAGGTGGACACCCAGATATGTACGGGCTAGGCCCTTAACTGCTGGGATACTGCTGGTACCCAGAACCATCTGCAGCCTTGCCTGGGCGGCCCAGGGTTGAATGCCTGCAGGCACCCGTATACCCAGAACCCCGGGGAAAAGGTGACCGGAAACCGGATGCCTGGCCAGAAAAGCTAACCCCTTGGGGGAAACTTCCTGGGTAGCCTTGCACAGGGAACTCTGGACTGGACCGGTACTGACCAGAACCAGCAAGCAACCTGTGAGGGCGGAAGAAAGGCCCCGCACTGACACAAGGATTAGTAAACTGCCAGAGTCATTAATCCCCGTAGCCACAGACAACCCTGACAAGAAATCTGTGGCCCCAGAACCAGCACTCGAAAGTACAGGTCCAGAGTCAAGGTGGCTCCCATCAACAACACCACCTGGCGCGCCGGGATCACTGAATGAATCAGTGGCCGGCGGTCGGAAGTCCCTACCCGACGGTAACGCCATCAGCAGCCAGGAGCTGCCGGCCAATTCGGAGATTGGTTTATAGACCACTAATAGAGTAACAATATACTCAAACAACAACAGCAGTACAAAGAGAAAGAGTAAGAAAAGCTCTCAGCTCATACACCTCGGCACTCGTTGGCATAAAGGTAAGAGGAAGGGAGATCACTCTATGTTCCTGCTGTGATGGCTTATGGATCGTAGGGAGGGTGGGGATTGTTGGAATCTTTTATTGTTGGGATACAAAGATGGGTGTAGCTACTGTCTTTGCATACTAAAGTTATGGTAATTATTACTGAAATGAAAATCTGAATTTTAGGAGTGTGACTGTAGATGTTCGAACTTTGCAAACATGTACATAATGAATTCCGATCTTCATTCATTACCCAAGATGTAGACAGGTGATTTTAATTTGATTAAACGTGGCTCGCTACTCAGAGTATCCTTGACCTGACGACACAATGTCAACAAACATTTGGCAAGTGCGCCTCTCTCCACTTGACCCCAGTCGTGTTGACCCTGAAAGCATAACAAAACCTAAAATTAATATTAGAAATATTACATGTGTATGGAACAGCAGGGAACTGATGACAGCAACACTGTGTGCAGCTGCTTCCTCAAACAGTTTTACTGGCATAGCCCCAAAATGACCTCTATAATATAAGTTGTATAAAAAATGTTTTGTAAATCCTTTTTAGAGGTGATAAAATTTAAGAAAAAATTGAGAGAATTTGTCAAATGTCCTTAAGCCTGATATAATTATGCAGTCCACAATATACCATTCAATACATCCTTCAATCAATCATTTAAAGAGACCAATCTTTTCTTCAAAATTTGTTTGCCTTCCTCTGAGGATGGCGCTGACAAAATTTGGTCAAAATTGACTCATTCATGCATAAGTGATAATGATTCAAAGTAAAAGTTGACAGATGGCTGGGCATCCGAACAAATGCTGTGGTATGCCAAAGGGACAATCATCTAAAAACAAAGTAAAATAATCAGGGATTTTCCAGGAAAAGAGGTGATGTTTTGTGTGTGTTATCAGGGATTTTCCAGGAGAAGAGGTGATGTTTTGTGTGTGTTATCATGTATTTTCCAGGAGAAGAGGTGATGTTTTGTGTGTGTTATTAGGGACTTTCTGGGAGAAGAGGTGATGTTTTGTGTGTGTTATCAGGGATTTTCCAGGAGAAGAGGTGATGTTTTGTGTGTGTTATCAGGTATTTTCCAGGAGAAGAGGTGATGTTTTGTGTGTGTTATTAGGGACTTTCTGGGAGAAGAGGTGATGTTTTGTGTGTGTTATCAGGGATTTTCCAGGAGAAGAGGTGATGTTTTGTGTGTGTTATCAGGGATTTTCCAGGAGAAGAGGTGATGTTTTGTGTGTGTTATTAGGGACTTTCTGGGAGAAGAGGTGATGTTTTGTGTGTGTTATCAGGGATTTTCCAGGAGAAGAGGTGATGTTTTGTGTGTGTTATCAGGGATTTTCCAGGAGAAGAGGTGATGTTTTGTGTGTGTTATTAGGGACTTTCTGGGAGAAGAGGTGATGTTTTGTGTGTGTTATCAGGGATTTTCTGGGAGAAGAGGTGATGTTTTGTACGTGCTATCAGGGATTTTCTGGGAGAAGAGGTGATGTTTTGTGTGTGCTATCAGGGATTTTCTGGGAGAAGATGTGGTGTTTTGTGTGTGTTATCAGGGATTTTCCAGGAGAAGAGGTGATGTTTTGTACGTGTTATCAGGGATTTTCCAGGAGAAGAGGTGATGTTTTGTGTGTGTTATCAGGGATTTTCTGGGAGAAGAGGTGATATTTTGTAAGTGTTATCAGGGATTTTCTGGGAGAAGAGGTGATGTTTTGTGTGTGTTATCAGGGATTTTCTGGGAGAAGAGGTGGTGTTTTGTGTGTGTTATCAGGGATTTTCCAGGAGAAGAGGCGGTGTTTTGTGTGTGTTATCAGGGATTTTCTGGGAGAAGAGGTGATGTTTTGTGTGTGTTATTAGGGACTTTCTGGGAGAAGAGGTGATGTTTTGTGTGTGTTATCAGGGATTTTCTGGGAGAAGAGGTGATGTTTTGTTAGTGCTATCAGGGATTTTCTGGGAGAAGAGGTGATGTTTTGTGTGTGCTATCAGGGATTTTCTGGGAGAAGATGTGGTGTTTTGTGTGTGTTATCAGGGATTTTCCAGGAGAAGAGGTGATGTTTTGTACGTGTTATCAGGGATTTTCTGGGAGAAGAGGTGATGTTTTGTGTGTGTTATCAGGGATTTTCCAGGAGAAGAGGTGATGTTTTGTACGTGTTATCAGGGATTTTCTGGGAGAAGAGGTGATGTTTTGTGTGTGTTATTAGGGATTTTCTGGGAGAAGAGGTGATGTTTTGTGTGTGTTATCAGGGATTTTCTGGGAGAAGAGGTGATGTTTTGTGTGTGTTATCAGGGACTTTCTGGGAGAAGAGGTGATGTTTTGTGTGTGTTATCAGGGATTTTCCAGGAGAAGAGGTGATGTTTTGTGTGTGTTATCAAGGATTTTCTGGGAGAAGAGGTGATGTTTTGTGTGTGTTATCAGGGATTTTCCAGGAGAAGAGGTGATGTTTTGTGTGTGTTATTAGGGACTTTCTGGGAGAAGAGGTGATGTTTTGTGTGTGTTATCAGGGATTTTCTGGGAGAAGAGGTGATGTTTTGTATGTGCTATCAGGGATTTTCTGGGAGAAGAGGTGATGTTTTGTACGTGCTATCAGGGATTTTCTGGGAGAAGATGTGGTGTTTTGTGTGTGTTATCAGGGATTTTCCAGGAGAAGAGGTGATGTTTTGTACGTGTTATCAGGGATTTTCCAGGAGAAGAGGTGATGTTTTGTAAGTGTTATCAGGGATTTTCTGGGAGAAGAGGTGATGTTTTGTGTGTGTTATCAGGGATTTTCTGGGAGAAGAGGTGATGTTTTGTAAGTGTTATCAGGGATTTTCTGGGAGAAGAGGTGATGTTTTGTGTGTGTTATCAGGGATTTTCCAGGAGAAGAGGTGATGTTTTGTGTGTGTTATCAGGGATTTTCTGGGAGAAGAGGTGATGTTTTGTGTGTGTTATCAGGGATTTTCCAGGAGAAGAGGTGATGTTTTGTGTGTGTTATCAGGGATTTTCTGGGAGAAGAGGTGATGTTTTGTGTGTGTTATCAGGGATTTTCTGGGAGAAGAGGTGATGTTTTGTGTGTGTTATCAGGGATTTTCTGGGAGAAGAGGTGATGTTTTGTAAGTGTTATCAGGGATTTTCTGGGAGAAGAGGTGATGTTTTGTGTGTGTTATCAGGGATTTTCTGGGAGAAGAGGTGGTGTTTTGTGTGTGTTATCAGGGATTTTCCAGGAGAAGAGGCGGTGTTTTGTGTGTGTTATCAGGGATTTTCTGGGAGAAGAGGTGATGTTTTGTGTGTGTTATTAGGGACTTTCTGGGAGAAGAGGTGATGTTTTGTGTGTGTTATCAGGGATTTTCTGGGAGAAGAGGTGATGTTTTGTGTGTGCTATCAGGGATTTTCTGGGAGAAGATGTGGTGTTTTGTGTGTGTTATCAGGGATTTTCCAGGAGAAGAGGTGATGTTTTGTACGTGTTATCAGGGATTTTCCAGGAGAAGAGGTGATGTTTTGTGTGTGTTATCAGGGATTTTCTGGGAGAAGAGGTGATGTTTTGTGTGTGTTATTAGGGATTTTCTGGGAGAAGAGGTGATGTTTTGTGTGTGTTATCAGGGATTTTCTGGGAGAAGAGGTGATGTTTTGTGTGTGTTATCAGGGATTTTCTGGGAAACAGGTGATGTTTTGTGTGTGTTATCAGGGATTTTCTAACATGGATCTGGATGGATGAGATGTAGGAGTAACCAGGTACTCTACCATAGATCTGGATGTAGGAGTAACCAGGTACTCTAACATAGATCTGGATGGAGGAGTAACCAGGTACTCTAAAAGGGATGACGTTGGAGGAGTAACCAAGTAACATGTATCTGGATGGAGGAGTAACCAGGTACTCTAACATGGATCTGGATGGAGGAGTAACCAGGTACTCTAACATGGATCTGGATGGAGGAGTAACCGGAGGTAGGAGTAACCAGGTACTCTAACATGGATCTGGATGGAGGAGTAACCAGGTACTCTAACATGGATCTGGATGGAGGAGTAACCAGGTACTCTAACATGGATCTGGATGGAGGAGTAACCAGGTACTCTAACATGGATCTGGATGGAGGAGTAACCAGGTACTCAAACATGGATATGTTTGGAGGAGAAACCAGATACTCTAACATGGATGAGGTTTGAGGAGTAACCAGGTACTCTAACATGGATCCGGATAGAGGAGTAACCAGGTACTCTAACCTGGATCTGGATGGAGGAGTAACCAGGTACTCTAACATGGATCTGGATGGAGGAGTAACCAGGTACTCTAACATGGATGAGGCTGGAGGAGTAACCAGGTACTCTACTATGGATGGAGGAGTAACCAGGTACTCTAAAAGGGATGATGTTGGAGGAGTAACCAAGTAACATGTATCTGAATGGAGGAGTAACCATGTACTCTAACATGGATCTGGATGGAGGAGTAACCAGGTACTCTAACATGGATCTGGATGGAGGAGTAACCAGAGGTGTGACAAGGTTTTCTAACATGGATCTGGATGGAGGAGTAACCAGGTACTCAAACATGGATGAGGTTGGAGGAGTAACCAGGTACTCAAATATGGATGAGGATGGAGGAGTAACCAGGTACTCTAACATGGATGAGGATGGAGGAGTAACCAGGTACTCTAACATGGATCTGGATGGAGGAGTAACCAGGTACTCTACCATGGATCTGGATGGAGGAGTAACCAGGTACTCTACCATGGATCTGGATGGAGGAGTAACCAGGTACTCTAACATGGATCTGGATGGAGGAGTAACCAGGTACTCTAACATGGATCTGGATGGAGGAGTAACCAGGTACTCTAACATGGATCTGGATGGAGGAGTAACCAGGTACTCTAACATGGATCTGGATGGAGGAGTAACCAGGTACTCTAACATGGATGAATCAGGAGGAGTAACAAGGTACTCTAACATGGATATGAATGGAAGAGTAACCAGGTATTCTTACATGTATCTGGATGGAGGAGTAACCAGGTAACATGGATCTGGATGGAGGAGGTACTCTAACATGGATGGATGGAGGAGTAACCAGGTACTCAAATATGGATGAGGATGGAGGAGTAACCAGGTACTCTAACATGGATCCGGATGTAGGAGTAACCAGGTTTTCTAACATGGATCTGGATGGAGGAGTAACCAGGTACTCTAACATGGATCTGGATGGAGGAGTAACCAGGTACTCTAACATGTATCTGGATGGAGGAGTAACAAGGTACTCTAACATGGATCTGGATGGAGGAGTAACCAGGTACTCTAACATGGATCTGGATGGAGGAGTAACCAGGTACTCTAACATGGATCTGGATGGAGGAGTAACCAGGTACTCAAATATGGATGAGGATGGAGGTGTAACCAGGTACTCTAACATGGATGAGGTTGGAGGAGTATCCAGATACTCTAACATGGATCTGAATAGAGGAGTAACCAGGTACTCTACCATGGATCTGGATGGAGGAGTAACCAGGTTTTCTAACATGGATCTGGATGGAGGAGGTACTCTAACATGTATCTGAATGGAGGAGTAACCAGGTACTCTAACATGGATATGGATGGAGGAGTAACCAGGTACTCTAACATGTATCTGGATGGAGGAGTAACCAGGTATTCTAACACAGTTCTGGATGGAGGAGTAACCAGGTACTCTAACATGGATCTGGATGGAGGAGTAACCGGAGGTGTAACAAGGTTTTCTAACATGGATCTGGATGGAGGAGTAACCAGGTACTCTAGCATGGATCTGGATGGAGGAGTAACCAGGTACTCTAACATGGACATGGAGGAGGATCTGGATGTAGGAGTAACGAGGTATTCTAACATGTATCTGGATGGAGGAGTAACCAGGTACTCTAACATGGATCTGGATGGAGGAGTAACCAGGTACTCTAACATGGATCTGGATGGAGGAGTAACCGGAGGTGTAACAAGGTTTTCTAACATGGATCTGGATGGAGGAGTAACCAGGTACTCTAACATGGATCTGGATGGAGGAGTAACCAGGTACTCTAACATGGATCTGGATGGAGGAGTAACCAGGTACTCTACCATGGATCTGGACGGAGGAGTAACCAGGTACTCTACCATGGATCTGGATGGAGGAGTAACCAGGTTTTCTAACATGGATCTGGATGGAGGAGTAACCAGGTACTCTAACATGGATCTGGATGGAGGAGTAACCAGGTACTCTAACATGGATCTGGATGGAGGAGTAACCAGGTACTCTAACATGGATGAGGATTGAGGAGTAACCAGGTACTCTAACCTGGATCTGGATGGAGGAGTAACCAGGTACTCTAACATGGATACTGGAGGAGTAACCAGGTACTCATGGATCTGGATGGAGGATGGATGAATTGGAGGAGTAACCAGGTACTCTAACATGGATGTACTCTAACAGGATGGAGGAGTAACCAGGTACTCTAACATGGATCTGGATGGAGGAGTAACCAGGTACTCTAACATGGATCTGGATGTAGGAGTAACCAGGTACTCTAACATGGATGAGGCTGGAGGAGTAACCAGGTACTCTAACATGGATGAGGCTTGAGGAGTAACCAGATACTCTAACATGGATGAGGCTGGAGGAGTAAGCAGGTACTCTAACATGGATCTGGATGTAGGAGTAATCATGTACCCTAACATGGATCTGGATGGAGGAGTAACCAGGTACTCTAACAATGTATAAGAACAGTGAACTCCAGTCAGAAGTAACCAGCTAGTCTAACATGGATCTGGATGGAGGAGTAACCAGGTACTCTAACATGGATCTGGATGGAGGAGTAACCAGGTACTCTGCCATGGATCTGGACGGAGGAGTAAACAGGTACTCTAACATGTATCTTGATGGAGGAGTAACCAGGTACTCTACTATGGATATGGATGGAGAAGTAACCAGGTACTCTAAAAGGGATGATGTTGGAGGAGTAACCAAGTAACATGTATCTGAATGGAGGAGTAACCATGTACTCTAACATGGATCTGGATGGAGGAGTAACCAGGTACTCTAACATGGATGGATGGAGGAGTAACCAGGATACTCTAACATGGATGAGGTTTGAGGAGTAACCAGGTACTCTAACCTGGATCTGGATGGAGGAGTAACCAGATACTCTAACATGGATGAGGCTGGAGGAGTAACCAGGTACTCTAACATGGATCTGGATGGAGGAGTAACCAGGTACTCTAACATGGATGAGTTTGGAGGAGTAACCAGGTACTCTAACATGGATCCGGATAGAGGAGTAACCAGGTACTCTAACCTGGATGGTTGGAGGAGTAAACAGGTACTCTAACATGTATCTGGATGGAGGAGTAACCAGGTATTCTAACATGGATCTGGATGGAGGAGTAACCAGGTACTCTAACATGGATGAGGATGGAGGAGTATGCAGGTACTTTAACATGGATCTGGATGGAGGAGTAACCAACCAGGATGGAGGAGTAACCAGGTACTCTACCATGGATCTGGACGGAGGAGTAACCAGGTACTCTACCATGGATCTGGATGGAGGAGTAACCAGGTACTCTAACATGGATCTGGATGGAGGAGTAACCAGGTACTCTAACATGGATCTGGATGGAGGAGTAACCAGAGGTGTAACAAGGTTTTCTAACATGGATCTGGATGGAGGAGTAACCAGATACTCTAACATGGATCCGGATAGAGGAGTAACCAGGTACTCTAACCTGGATCTGGATGGAGGAGTAACCAGGTACTCTAACATGGATCTGGATGGAGGAGTAACCAGGTACTCTAACATGGATCTGGATGGAGGAGTAACCAGATACTCTAACATGGATCCGGATAGAGGAGTAACCAGGTACTCTAACCTGGATCTGGATGGAGGAGTAACCAGGTACTCTAACATGGATCTGGATGGAGGAGTAACCAGGTACTCAAACATGGATATGTTTGGAGGAGTAACCAGGTACTCTAACATGGATCTGGATGGAGAGTAACCAGGTACTCTAACATGGATCTGGATGGAGGAGTAACCAGGTACTCTAACATGGATCTGGATGGAGGAGTAACCAGATGAGAAACCAGGTTTACTAAAATGGATCTGGATGGAGGAGTAACCAGGTACTCTAACATGGATCTGGATGTAGGAGTAACCAGGTACTCTACCATGGATCTGGATGGAGGAGTAACCAGGTACTCTAACATGTATCTGGATGGAGGAGTAACCAGGTACTCTACCATGGATCTGGAAGGAGGAGTAACCAGGTATTCTAACATAGATCTGGATGGAGGAGTAACCAGGTACTCTAACATGGACCTGGATTGAGGAGTAACCAGTAAACATGGATCTGGATGGAGGAGTAACCAGGTACTCTAACATGGATGGAGGAGTAACCAGGTACTCTAACATGGATGAGGCTTGAGGAGTAACCAGATACTCTAACATGGATGAGGCTGGAGGAGTAACCAGGTACTCTAACATGGATCTGGATGTAGGAGTAACCAGGTACTCTAGCATGGGTATGTTTGGAGGAGAAACCAGGTACTCTAACATGGATGAGGTTTGAGGAGTAACCAGGTACTCTAACCTGGATGGAGGAGGATGGAGGAGTAACCAGGTACTCTAACATGGATCTGGATGGAGGAGTAACCAGGTACTCTAACATGGATGGATGGAGGAGTAACCAGGTACTCTAACATGGATCTGGATGGAGGAGTAACCAGGTACTCTAACATGGATCTGGATGGAGGAGTAACCAGGTACTCTAACATGTATCTGGATGGAGGAGTAACCAGGTAGTCTAACATGGATCTGGATGGAGGAGTAACCAGGACTCTAACATGGAGGAGTAACCAGGTACTCTAACATGGATCTGGATGGAGGAGTAACCAGGTACTCTAACATGGATCTGGATGGAGGAGTAACCAGGTACTCTAACATGGATCTGGATGGAGGAGTAACCAGGTACTCTAACATGGATGGAGGAGTAACCAGGTAACATGGATCTGGATGGAGGAGTAACCAGGTACTCTAACATGGATCTGGATGGAGGAGTAACCAGGTACTCTAACATGGATCTGGATGGAGGAGTAACCAGGTACTCTAACATGGATGGATGGAGGAGTAACCAGGTACTCTAACATGGATCTGGATGGAGGAGTAACCAGGTACTCTAACATGGATGGATGGAGGAGTAACCAGGTACTCTAACATGGATGGATGGAGGAGTAACCAGGTACTCTAACAGGGATCTGGTTGGAGGAGTAACCAGGTAACATGTATCTGGATGGAGGAGTAACAAGGTACTCTAACATGGATCTGGATGGAGGAGTAACCAGGTACTCCATCATGGATGAGGTTGGAGGAGTATCCAGATACTCTAACATGGATCTGGATGGAGGAGTAACCAGGTACTCTACCATGTATCTGGATGGAGGAGTAACCAGGTACTCAAACATGGATCTGGATGGAGGAGTAACCAGGTACTCTAACATGGATCTGGATGTAGGAGTAACCAGGTACTCTACCATAGATCTGGATGGAGGAGTAACCAGGTACTCTAACATGGATCTGGATGGAGGAGTAACCAGATAATCTAACATGGATCTGAATGGAGGAGTAACCAGGTACTCTAACATGGATCAGGATGGAGGAGTAACCAGGTTTTCTAACATGGATCTGGATGGAGGAGTAACCAGGTACTCTGCCATGGATCTGGACGGAGGAGTAAACAGGTACTCTAACATGTATCTTGATGGAGGAGTAACCAGGTGGATCTGGATGGAGGAGTAACCAGGTATTCTAACATGGATCTGGATGGAGGAGTAACCAGGTACTCTAACATGGATCTGGATGTAGGAGTAACCAGGTACTCTAACATGGATCTGGATGGAGGATTAACCAGGTACTCTAACATGGATCTGGATGGAGGAGTAACCAGGTACTCTAACAGGGATGAGGTTGGAGGAGTAACCAGGTAACATGAATCTGGATGGAGGAGTAACCAGGTACTCTAACATGGATCTGGATGGAGGAGTAACCAGGTACTCTAGCATGGATCTGGATGGAGGAGTAACCAGGTACTCAAACATGGGTATGTTTGGAGGAGTAACCAGGTACTCTAACCTGGATCTGGATGGAGGAGTAACCAGGTACTCTAACATGGATGAGGCTTGAGGAGTAACCAGATACTCTAACATGGATGAGGCTGGAGGAGTAACCAGGTACTCAAACATGGATCTGGATGTAGGAGTAATCAGGTACCCTAACATGGATCTGGATGGAGGAGTAACCAGGTACTCAAACATGGATCTGGATGGAGGAGTAACCAGGTTTTCTAACATGGATGAGGTTTGAGGAGTAACCAGGTACTCTAACATGGATGAGGTTTGAGGAGTAACCAGGTACTCTAACATGGATCCGGATAGAGGAGTAACCAGGTACTCTAACCTGGATCTGGATGGAGGAGTAACCAGGTACTCTAAAATGGATGAGATTGGAGGAGTAACCAGGTACTCTAAAATGGATGAGATTGGAGGAGTAACCAAGTAACATGGATAAGGCTGGAAAAGTAACCAGGTACTCAAACATTGATGAGGCTGGAGGAGTAACGAGGTACTCTAACATGGATGAATCAGGAGGAGTAACAAGGTACTCTAACATGGATGAGGCTGGAAGAGTAACCAGGTACTCAAACATTGATGAGGCTGGAGGAGTAACCAGGTACTCTAGCATGGATCTGGATGGAGGAGTAACCAGGTACTCTAACATGGATGAATCAGGAGGAGTAACAAGGTACTCTAACATGGATGAGGCTGGAAGAGTAACCAGGTACTCAAACATTGATGAGGCTGGAGGAGTAACCAGGTACTCTAACATGGACCTGGATTGAGGAGTAAACAGGTACTAAAACATGGATATGGTTAGAGGAGAAACCAGAAACTCTAACATGGATGAGGTTGAAGGAGTAACCAAGTAACATGGATCTGAATGGAGGAGTAACCAGGTACTCTACCATGGATCTGGACGGAGGAGTAACCAGGTACTCTACCATGGATCTGGATGGAGGAGTAACCAGGTACTCTAAAAGGGATGACGTTGGAGGAGTAACCAGGTTTTCTAACATGGATCTGGATGGAGGAGTAACCAGGTACTCTACCATGGATCTGGATGGAGGAGTAACCAGGTACTCTAAAAGGGATGACGTTGGAGGAGTAACCAAGTAACATGTATCTGGATGGAGGAGTAACCAGGTACTCTAACATGGATCTGGATGGAGGAGTAACCAGGTACTCTAACATGGATCTGGATGGAGGAGTAACCAGGTACTCTAACATGGATCTGGATGGAGGAGTAACCAGGTACTCTAAAATGGATGAGGTTGGAGGAGTAACCAGGTACTCTAACATGGATCTGGATGGAGGAGTAACCAGGTTTTCTAACATGGATCTGGATGGAGGAGTAACCAGGTACTCAAACATGGATATGTTTGGAGGAGAAACCAGATACTCTAACCTGGATCTGGATGGAGGAGTAACCAGGTACATCTAACATGGATCATGGATGGAGGAGTAACCAGGTACTCTAACATGGATCTGGATGGAGGAGTAACCAGGTACTCTAACATGGATCTGGATGGAGGAGTAACCAGGTTTTCTAACATGGATCTGGATGGAGGAGTAACCAGGTACTCTACCATGGATCTGGACGGAGGAGTAAACAGGTACTCTAACATGTATCTTGATGGAGGAGTAACCAGGTACTCTACCATGGATCTGGACGGAGGAGTAAACAGGTACTCTAACATGGATCTGGATGGAGGAGTAACCAGGTACTCTAACATGGATCTGGATGGAGGAGTAACCAGGTACTCTAACATGGATCTGGATGGAGGAGTAACCAGGTACTCTAACATGGATCTGGATGGAGGAGTAACCAGGTACTCTAACATGGATCTGGATGGAGGAGTAACCGGAGGTGTAACAAGGTTTTCTAACATGGATCTGGATGGAGGAGTAACCAGGTACTCTAACATGGATCTGGATGGAGGAGTAACCAGGTACTCAAATATGGATCTGGATGGAGGAGTAACCAGGTACTCTAACATGGATCTGGATGTAGGAGTAACCAGGTACTCTAACATGGATGAGGTTGGAGGAGTATCCAGATACTCTAACATGGATCTGAATAGAGGAGTAACCAGGTACTCTAATATGGATGAGGTTGGAGGAGTAAGCAGGTTTTCTAACATGGATCTGGATGGAGGAGTAACCAGGTACTCTAACATGGATGAGGCTGGAGGAGTAACCAGGTACTCTAGCATGGATCTGGATGGAGGAGTAACCAGGTACTCTAACATAGATGAGTTTGGAGGAGTAACCAGGTACTCTAACTTGGATCTGGATGGAGGAGTAACCAGGTTTTCTAACATGGATGAGGTTGGAGGAGTAACCAGGTACTCAAATATGGATGGGGATGGAGGAGTAATTAGGTACTCTAACATCTAACATGGATCTGGATAGAGGAGTAACCAGGTACTCTAACCTGGATCTGGATGGAGGAGTAACCAGGTACTCAAACATGGATGAGGCTTGAGGAGTAAGTAGGTACTCTAACATGGATCTGGATCTGAATGGAGGAGTAACCAGGTACTCTAATATGGATGAGGTTGGAGGAGTAAGCAGGTACTCTAACAAGGATCTGGTTGGAGGAGTAACCAGGTACTCTAACATGGATGTCGTTGGAGGCATAACCAGGCACTTTAACATGGATCTGGATGGAGGAGTAACCAGGTACTCTAACATGGATGAGGATGGAGGAGTAACCAGGTACTCTAACATGGATCTGAATGGAGGAGTAACCAGGTACTCTAACATGGATATGGATGGAGGAGTAACCAGGTACTCTAACATGTATCTGGATGGAGGAGTAACCAGGTATTCTAACATGGATCAGGTTGAAGGAGTAACCAAGTAACAAGGATCTGGTTGGAGGAGTAACCTGTTACTCTAACATGGGTGAGGTTGGAGGAGTATGCAGGTACTTTAACATGGATCTGGATGGAGGAGTAAGCAGGTACTGAAATATGGATGAGGTTGGAGGAGTAACCAGGTATTCTAACATGGATGAGGTTGGAGGAGTAACCAGGTACTCTAACATGGATGAGGTTGGATGATTAACCAGGTACTCTAACATGGATGTGGATGGAGGAGTAACCAGGTACTCTAACATTGATGAGGTTGGAGGAGTAACCAGGTACTCTAATATGGATGAGGTTGGAGGAGTAAGCAGGTACTCTAACAAGGATCTGGTTGGAGGAGTAACCTGTTACTCTAACATGGGTGAGGTTGGAGGAGTATGCAGGTACTTTAACATGGATCTGGATGGAGGAGTAAGCAGGTACTGAAATATGGAGGAGTATCCAGATACTCTAACATGGATCTGAATAGAGGAGTAACCAGGTACTCTACCATGGATCTGGATGGAGGAGTAACCAGGTTTTCTAACATGGATCTGGATGGAGGAGTAACCAGGTACTCTAACATGGATGAGGATGGAGGAGTAACCAGGTACTCTAACATGGATGAGGATGGAGGAGTAACCAGGTACTCTAACATGGATGAGGATGGAGGAGTAACCAGGTACTCTAACATGGATGAGGTTGAAGGAGTAACCAGGTACTCTAACATGGATCTGGATAAAGGAGTAACCAGGTACTCTAACAGGATGAGGCTGGAGGAGTAACCAGATACTCTAACATGGATGAGGATGGAGGAGTAACAAGGTACTCTAACATGGATGAGGCTGGAAGAGTAACCAGGTACTCTAACATGGATCTGGATGGAGGAGTAACCAGGTACTCTAACATGGATGGAGGATGGAGGAGTAACCAGGTACTCTAACATGGATCTGGATGGAGGAGTAACCAGGTTTTCTAACATGGATCTGGATGGAGGAGTAACCAGGTACTCTACCATGGATCTGGACAGAGGAGTAAACAGGTACTCTAACATGGATCTGAATAGAGGAGTAACCAGGTACTCCTCTGGAAGATGGACGAGGTTGGAGGAGTAACCAGGTACTCTAACATGGATGAGGTTGGAGGAGTAACCAGATACTCTAACATGGATGAGGATGGAGGAGTAAGCAGGTACTCTATCATGGATGAGGCTGGAGGAGTAACAAGGTACTCTAACATGGATGAGGCTGGAAGAGTAACCAGGTACTCTAACATGGATGAGGCTGGAGGAGTAACCGGATACTCTAACATGAATGAGGCTGGAGGAGTAACCAGGTACTTTAACATTGATCTGGATGTAGGAGTAACCAGGTACTCTAACATGGATCTGGATGGAGAAGTAACCAGATACTCTAACATGGATCTGGATGGAGGAGTAAGCAGGTACTCTAACATGGATATGGTTGGAGGAGAAACCAGATACTCTAACATGGATGAGGTTTGAGGAGTAACCAGGTACTCTAACATGGATCCGGATAAAGGAGTAACCAGGTACTCTAACATGGATGAGGTTGAAGGAGTAACCAGGTACTCTAACATGGATCTGGATGGAGGAGTAACCAGGTACTCTAACATGGATGAGGTTGAAGGAGTAACCAGGTACTCTAACATGGATCCAGATAGAGGAGTAACCAGGTACTCTAACATGGATGAGGTTGAAGGAGTAACCAGGTACTCTAACATGGATCTGAATGGAGGAGTAACCAGGTACTCTAACATGGATATGAATGGAGGAGTAACCAGGTACTCAAATATGGATGAGGTTGGAGGAGTAACCAGGTATTCTAACATGGATATGGTTGGAGGAGTAACCAGGTAATCTAACATGTATGTAGTTGGAGGAGTATCCAGGTATCCTAACATGGATCCGGATAGAGCAGTAACCAGGTACTCTAACATGGATCTGGATGGAAGAGTAACCAGGTACTCTAAAATGGATGAGGTTGGATGAGTAACCAGGTACTCTAACATGGATGTGGATGGAGGAGTAACCAGATACTCTAACATGGATGTCGTTGGAGGCATAACCAGGCACTTTAACATGGATCTGGATGGAGGAGTTACCAGGTACTCTAGCATGGATCTGGATGTAGGAGTAACCAGGTACTCTAACATGGATGAGGTTGGATGAGTAACCAGGTACTCTAACATGGATGTGGATGGAGGAGTAACCAGGTACTCTAACATGGATGAGGTTGAATGAGTTTGAAAATGTACTCCAGGGTACATAATTACGTATGTGTCAAATAAAGAAACATTCTTCTGGATACAATTATCAGTGAGATGTTTTCTGACCATACACTGAGAAATATCAACCATAATAAGAGTTTAAAGAAAGAGATCTGCCTTAGGAACATTTTCCTTTTACCTTTTACACTGAGAATAAGAAAAGTTTCCTGGGCCTGCTGTGTTCTTTTTTGCCCCAGTTATTTTTGCCTGTATAATTATACACGAATATATATGAATTTATTATAGTTACGGAACACAATGGATGTGGGGTCATGTGTACTCTTAGGGGTCAAGGTCATTTAGACAGGTGTGCTGTGACGTACTGTTTCATGTCGCACGTGAGACAGGTGAAACACGAGTCATTGGGATAACAAAGGCGGGTATAGTGTAGTATGGTCATTCGAGTCTTGACGGTCCAACAACGAATACGTATACTTTATTTCTTCTATAACATGAGTGATAGCGACAATCCAAGTATTGTAGTTAATGAAAGTGTAGCTACACACAGTGAAGATCGTCAGTCTGAGACTCATGATACCGTTCGAGAGACTTTTGATCTATTCAAAAATTATCTTAACACACAATTGACCAATTTCAAGCGTGATATTACTGAGGCCAACGAAGCTTCTTCCCAGAAAGCCGCTAAAAAGTTGAAAGAGGATTCCACAGTAAAATTTAAGAAGGTCGGTAACAAGGTCCAATTCGAGTTCAACAAAGGAATTGAGGAGTCACTCGAGAAAATCGACAAAGCCGTTTCGAAATTAGACGCTTGCAAGGCCCATGAAATCATCTCTGAAACTGTAGCTTCAGTTAAGAAGCGTAACAAGCTCATTCGTCTGGCAGATAAATCACCGGCTGGCTGGGAGATAGTTCGCGAGTACGAATCGGACGAGCTTGCTTCGGATTCCGAGGACGAGAAACGGATAAGAAAAGCAGAATTCCGAGCCTTGAAAACCATTAAAACAAGAAAAAATGAGAGTGCTTCCCGTCGCCGTTATTCTGTGTCCAGCACTGTTACTGGTCCTACTCAAGGGAGGGATGGCGCTAGATCATCTTATTCCGTCGGAAGTCAGGGGGCTGTGTCTACCAACAACGCGTTTCCAGGGAGGAGTACAGCCACGTCTTTTCGTCCCTATTCCGGGAGAACACCAGCAGCCAACGAGATGTGCTTCCAATGTGGAGAGTTCGGTCACTGGAGGTTTCAGTGTGGAAAGGGAAGGTCAGAAGCGACAGGAGACTCCAAGGCCGGCAAATGAACAAACGATCAGTGATAAGTACAGTTTCATATATTCTAATACAAATTTAGATACAATCAATGATCTTGTATTTCAAAAGCAATTTTTTGAACTAGAAGAAAAGCGTACACCGTGCTTAGATACGTCTGTTAAAGGACGTTTAAAACTAAACATAGATTTTTGGTGCGACATCGATGCTAATAAGTATATTTTGAAAACTTTAAAATACGGCTATTCGATCCCTTTTACATGTGAACCTCCTAGGTCTTTTAGTCGTAATAATAGGTCCGCCTTAGAAAACGAAAGTTTCGTCACAGAGGCTATTAAAGATTTGATTAATAATCAATGCGTGATAAAAGTACCTTTTTGTCCCGTCGTAGTTAATCCTTTATCGGTTTCCGTTAACAAGTCAGGAAAGAAAAGGTTGATTCTAGATTTACGTAGAGTGAATGAAGTAGTATCAGCAGAGAAAATTAAGTTCGAAGACTGGAAAATTGCTCTACAGTTGTTTAAGGAAGGAAGTTTTATGTTCAAATTCGACCTAAAATCAGGTTACCATCATGTAGACATTGCAACGTCTCATCAGACTTACCTCGGTTTCTATTGGGATAACAATTTTTATTGTTTTACAGTGTTACCTTTCGGGCTTAGTTCGGCACCTTACATTTTTACTAAATGTTTGAGGCCTTTAGTTAAATATTGGAGGTCACATTTCATAGACATTGCAGTATACTTAGATGATGGTTGGGGATGTAGTGAATCTCTCGATAAATGCGAAAAAGATTCAGACTTTGTGTTGGATACACTAAATAGGGCAGGCTTTATTGTCAATAATCAGAAATCTGTATGGCGTCCAGTACAGTACTTAGAATGGTTAGGTTTATGTTGGTCATCTGTTGATTTCACGATTAGTATCCCTGAAAGGCGTTTGAAAGATTTGTCAGCCTCCTTAGAGTCAGTTCTCGTAAAGCTTCCTAGGTACACAGCTAGAGAAATAGCTCAAGTTACAGGGAGAGTTATCTCCCTTTCCCCTGTAGTCGGATTGGTTTGCAAGCTAATGTCGAGATTTTTGCATACTATAATTATAAATAGGCAGAGCTGGGACAGTGTTAAAACTATGGCTTCTGACGACAGATGTATCGGAGAATTATTTCTCTGGAAAAATAATATGGATAATTTAAGTTTTAGAAAATTAGCCAAGTATGAGGTACCTCGCACTATTATTTATTCAGACGCTAGTAGTGTAGCGTGCGGTGCCTTCGTAGTAGAAATTCAGGGTAGTACTTTTCACAAAAAATTTTCACAGGCAGAAAGGCACAAGAGTTCAACTTGGCGAGAATTAAAAGCAATTGAATTAGCATTGAAATGTTATAGTACCTTTCTGAGGGGAAAGACAATCAAGTGGTTTACAGATAGTCAGAACTGTGTGAAAATCACGGAATGCGGCAGTATGAATTTAGACTTGCATAAGATTGCTTATGAGATATTCTGTATTTGTCCTAGCAGTAATATTTCTTTGGATGTTCAGTGGATACCTAGAGAGAAAAACGTTCAGGCTGATTATATCAGTAAGATGGTTGATTTTGACGATTGGGGTGTAAGTCCAGAGTTTTTCGAGTTCATGGATTCATTATGGGGGCCATATACAGTAGATAGATTTGCTGATTGTAACAATAAGAAACTTGATCGATTCAATTCTAGATATTGGAATCCAGGTTGTGAGTCTGTAGATGCATTTGCATGTAATTGGAAAGGAGAGAATAATTGGCTGGTTCCGCCTATTTGTTTAGTTATGACAGTAATTAAGCATTTGGTTGCATGTAAAGCTGTGGGGACCTTAATAGTACCAAAATGGCCTTCCTCACCATTTTGGACATGTATTTTTGGTAAAAATTATGAATATAAATCATACGTGCATGATGTATTAGAATTTTCCGAAGTAGATCGTATATTTATACAGGGTGATAATAAGAACTCCCTATTCGGATCTGAAAAGTTTACAGGCCATGTGTTAGCCGTTAAATTGAATGGTGTGTGTTGATTGAGCGTCCTACTGTTTGGACCTCAGATTTTTAGACATTTACAGTAATATTGTTATTTGGACATTATGTGGTCTATCTGATGACCCTTGTCTCCACCTGACGGAGTGGCTTCACCTGATGAAGCCGATGGTCCTGGTTGGACGTTATGTGTACTATATTTTCATGTATATATTTAATATGAGACGTTACTGATATAAGCATATCAGAGTTGCTTCCCTTGACGAAGCGTGTTGGGCTATGATGAGTAAAATTGTATTCATGCAGACTGTATATGTATAATTAAAGTTTAAATGTTTAACCTTGTTTTTCTTTCTTTACGATTTGCAGATGTATTTAAGGTGGGACATTGGAAGGATTTTGTTAACATTACCGATCCTACTCTAAGGGATTTGGCCAGCTCCTTACCAGGATTGGTTATGAAATCTCGTGCATCCAATACCAATAGGAAGTACAGCGCAGGATTCAACAAGTTTTGTGCCTGGTGTAAAACATTTAACATTCTTCCTTTACCAGCAGAGGAATCTTATGTTGCTTTATACATTAATACATTACTCAAAAAAACATCCCTCTGTTTCTGTTATAGACGAGGCTGTTTATTCTATAGGTTGGGTGCACGATATTTCTGGATATGTTAATCCATGTAAATTGCCTTTAGTCAAAAGTGTACAGGAGGGAGCTCGTAGAGTTATAGGTACCCACACAGTTAAAAAAGAGCCCGTGACGTCTGATGTCTTGGTGTCTATGATGGATAAGTTTGGTCAGGCAGACGCTAGCTTATCTGACTTACGTACAATTGCTATTTGCATCCTAGGTTATGCTGGGTTCCTTAGATACAGCGAGATAGGGAATTTAAGGCGGTCTAATATTACATTTTTTGATTCTTATATGAAATTACATATTCTGAAAGGGAAAACAGATTTGTACCGGGAGGGAGCAGACGTTATTATTGCTAGAACAGGCAAATCTACTTGTCCTGTTCATATCTTGGAGAGATATCTTATTAAGGCAGATATCGGTGACACGTCGGATGAATTCATATTTAGAAGCTTGACATTTTGTAAGTCTGACAATTCGTATAAACTCAGAGGTAATACAGGACTCTCTTACACAAGGTCCCGGGAAATAGTGTTGGACATGCTTGGTAAATTGGGTTTGGATATTTCCAAGTATGGTTTACATAGTTTTAGAGCAGGGGGTGCTACGGCTGCTGCTAAGGCCGGAGTACCTGACAGGCTTTTTAAAAAGCATGGACGATGGAGGACGGACAAGGCTAAGGACGGGTATGTAAAAGAGGACATCTCGGAAAGATCCATGGTCAGCAAGAGCCTGGGAATATGACAGGTATTATAATTTTCACCTCATCTTTAATTTTCAAAAGTTGTATGACCGTCGAAGGCCACACCCATATATAGGTGTTGAGTTTTATATGATAAATGATTTATGTTCGTTTGAACGTAGTGAATTAGAATCATAAATGAATTTATTATAGTTACGGAACACAATGGATGTGGGGTCATGTGTACTCTTAGGGGTCAAGGTCATTTAGACAGGTGTGCTGTGACGTACTGTTTCATGTCGCACGTGAGACAGGTGAAACACGAGTCATTGGGATAACAAAGGCGGGTATAGTGTAGTATGGTCATTCGAGTCTTTGACGGTCCAACAACGAATACGTATACTTTATTTTCTCACGATTTGTTATTTTTCTTAATTAGGTAGCTACATAGGGCACCAAGCTAGGAAATGTTCTTCTAGCGATACAGATCAAGCAGGAGGATTTATGAAGATGGACTGAGCTGTCACCCCAGAAATTTGACATAGTCGTCTCTAAATCAGAAGATTATTGACATTAGAACGGGCCCGGCCCGGTGTGGTTTTTTGTAAATATCGTA